>NW_024097918.1:0-96502 GCF_016545835.1 Crotalus tigris
ACGACCACAAACCAGAAGCCAGACAAGAGCTGCATCATTAGCCACTTTAAAGCCCTCCAATCCATACATGAAGCAAACTGACACCCTCCATGAAAATGAGGCACGACCACAAACGCGAAGCCAAAAAATAGCAAGGCAGCCCAAAATCTTAAACCCCTCTGCAACTCAGACTAACCTGAGCACAACCAAACAGAACACTCCCCCAGGCCATCAGAGCACAACCACCCCCCAGCCAATCAAAGCACAGCCAACCCCCCAGCCAATCAGAGCACAGCCAAGCCCCTAACCAATCAGAACACACCTCCACCCAATCAGAACACAGCCAAGCTCCCACCCAATCAGTTCATACCCCCCACTGGCAGTTAAAAGGAAGAAACAGCTAAGACCACACATTGCTGCTCGAGGCACGAAGCTGAAAGCACCAGCCTGAAGATGACGAATGGGACTTCGTCGAAACGTCGCCAAGACACTTCCAATTTTACGTGGGAGAAAACCCGAACACCCAAAGCCTACATACAACACCCAGCGAAACCTCAGAAAACAAATATTGAACCTCGTACGGGGTAGGAAATCCACCATCTGACACAGACCTATGAAAAACTTGAAGTCCAAAGAGCTTCCATTTTTATTCGCCCGTCACATTCCTAAGGCACTGGCCAGAGATCAAATCTAATCCCCACATGTGTGTCAACTGAAATTCACTCTCCAACTCTGGCAGCCATCAAACGATCTGAAAAGAACTAGAATTGGCCCTAATCAGAAATGACTTTTCACACAAAAGTATTCCTCCTAGACCGAATAACTAAACGATCGCCTCACACTCCACCTCAAACTCAGCACGAAGATCCACCCCGCACTTTGGGACATCCAAACAACTCGCCGTCTGGAGAGCCGAAACACAGACCACCCTCAAGCACAATACGAACACACCAACAAACTCCGAAGACTACAAGAACGCCAGAAACAAACCCTCCTCCCTCACAGCCACACATGAAACAAACAGTGCATAACATCTCAGATAGGATCCTCACCAAAGCCGAAACCAATGTCCTTTCCAAAGGATTCAACTTTGCAGTCACTCCCAAACACATCCCCACTGAAACCATTATATGTGGATTTGAAACCAGCCTGACCAAAATCAACCCCGACGATGCTAACAGAATCAGACTCGAAATCACCAACATCCTCTGTACCAGCAAGCCACCCAAAAGCAACTTACCCTCAGAGGAACAGATAGCCTACTAACCTGAAAGAAGACACCAGCATAATAATCCTACCAGCAGACAAGGGCAACGCAACGGTGGTTATGAACACATCTGACTACCAAACCAAATTAACCAACCTACTCCAAGACTCCACATACAAACCCCTAAATACAGATCCCACCACCTACCTGGAAAAAACCACCAGAACCAAGATAAAAGCCTCCCCCATTAGCGAAGAGATCCAGCAAAGAATCATTCACAGAGAGAAATCATCCAGATGCCCTAAACTCTATGGTCTCCCCAAGATACACAAAGAAGGAACCCCACTCAGACCTATAGTCAGCTCCATAGGCTCACCTCTACAAAACCTAGCCAAATTTCTCACTAAACAACTACAGCCCTATGCAGAATCCATCACCTCACACGTAAAAACTCATTCCAGTTTTATAGACGATCATGCAAAGTAACAAAAATTACAGCCCATGCGACCTACTTGTGAGCTTTGATGTCATAGAATCCCTCTTCACCCAAGTGCTAATGCAAAGAAGCCTTGACAGCTATCCAAACGAAAAAAATATAACCCCCCCAAACACGGTCTTAGATCTGACCACACCTGCTATCCAACACATACTTCATCTATAATGGACAAAAATACAAAAAACAGAAGGAGCACCCATGGGATCACCCCTCTCACCTGTCATTGCAAACCTCTACATGGAACACTTTGAAACACAAGCTCTAGAAAAATCGGATCACAAACCCAAACTCTGGCTCAGATACATAGACGACACCTTCATAATCTGGCCACATGGGAAAGAAAAACTGGACAACTTCCTCACACACCTCAACAGCCTACACCCCAAAATACAGTTCCCCATGGTACAGAAGCTACAACCAATTTTCCTTCCTGGTGGATGTCTTAGTCTGACAAGAAAATCCAATGAGCTCCCTAGGCCACACCCTCTACCAGAAGAACTATTGCACACAAACCGCTATTCTGCACGCTCTCTCCACCACCACCCAGCAGCAGATCAACTCTGTAGCCTGCACTCATCTCCAGAACAAAACGCTTAGCTGACGAACAACACCTAAAAACCGAACTACACACTCTCACCAATGTACTAACATCCAATGGATTCAATAGAAATAAGATTACAAACCTAATCCAAAAAGAAACCCCCACTAAAATCCAAGACAAAGAACAAGAAAATGGCAAAGCCCTCCTCCCATACATAAAAGGCACCACAGACAGAATCAGTAAGATCCTCCATAAACACAACATCAAAACAGCATTCTGCACAAACAGAAAAATATCCACCATCCTTAGAAACCTCAAAGATAAAATTGAATTAGAAAATCAAGGAGTATACGAAATCCCATGCACCACTTGTCCCACCACATACATCGGACAAACCAACAGAAGAATAAGTGCACACATTGAAGAACATAAGAACTCAGTCAAAAAAGAGTAACCAACATCTTCCCTGGTCCAACACCTTAAAGCCACAGGACATGAAATTGACTTTAAAAATACCAGAATCATTGCCAAAAGTGAACATTTTAATAACAGAATAATCAGAGAAGCCATCGAGATAGAAAAACGCCCACACAGCATGAACAAGCGAGATGATACCTCCCGCCTACCAGCCATTTGGAAACCCGCCCTTATTGACAAACGACTCCCTAATACAAAAAATGATACCAGACCCACACTCACAAAAACCACACAGGATGTCACCACCACACATCCACGCAAAACGCAAACCCAAAGCCACACCGATGATGAGGCACGACCACAAACCAGAAGCCAGACCAGAGCTGCATCATTAGCCACTTTAAAGCCCTCCAATCCATACATGAAGCAAACTGACACCCTCCATGAAAATGAGGCACGACCACAAACGCGAATCCAAAAAATAGCAAGGCAGCCCAAAATCTTAAACCCCTCTGCAACTCAGACTAACCTGAGCACAACCAAACAGAACACTCCCCCAGCCATCAGAGCACAGCCAAGCCCCTAACCATTCATAACACACCTCCACCCAATCAGAACACAGCCAAGCTCCCACCCAATCAGAACACAGCCAAGCTCCCACCACCCCAATCAGTTTTCATACCCCTTACTGCAGTTAAAAGGAAGAAACAGCTAAGACCACACATTGCTGCTCAAAGCACGAAGCTGAAAACACCAGCATGAAGATGACGAATGGGACTTCGTCGAAACGTCGCCAAGACACTTCCAATTTTACGCGGGAGAAAACCCGAACAACCAAAGACCTACATACTAACACCCGCGAAAACCTCAGAAAACAAATATTGAACCTCTACGGGGAGGAAATCCACCATCTGACCAGGAAAAACTTGAAGTCCAAAGAGCTTCCATTTTATGCGACCAATCACATTCCACGCAACTGCCGAGATCAAAATCTTTAATTCCCCACATGTTTTCCAACTGAAATTCCACTCCAACTCTGCAGCCACCAAACGTATCTGAAAAGAACATATTGCCTGGCCTCACGCCTTGGCCTGGCCTACGCCCCGCCCCCACGTCCCTTGCCCACCCGCCCTAATCAGAAATGAACTTCACACAAAAAGGTTCCTCCTAGACCGAATTAACAAAGATCTCCTCACACTTCACCTCAAACTCAGCAACAAGATCCACCCCGCACTTTGGGACAAATCCAAACAACTCGCCGTCTGGAGAGCCGAAACACAGACCACCCTCAAGACAGATACACACACCAACAAACTCCGAAGACTACAAGAACGCCAGAAACAAACCCCTCCTCCCTCACAGCCACACATGAAACAAACAGTGCATAACATCTCAGATAGGATCCTCACCAAAGCCGAAACCAATGTCCTTTCCAAAGGATTCAACTTTGCAGTCACTCCCAAACACATCCCCACTGAAACCATTATATGTGGAGTTGAAACCAGCCTGACCAAAATCAACCCCGACGATGCTAACAGAATCAGACTCGAAATCACCAACATCCTCTGTACCAGCAAGCCACCCAAAAGCAACTTACCCAAAGAGGAACAGACAGCACTACGTAACCTGAAAGAAGACACCAGCATAATAATCCTACCAGCAGACAAGGGCAACGCCACGGTGGTTATGAACACATCTGACTACCAAACCAAATTAACCAACCTACTCCAAGACTCCACATACAAACCCCTAAATACAGATCCCACCACCTACCTGGAAAAAACCACCAGATCCAAAATAAAAGCCTCCCCCATTAGCGAAGAGATCCAGCAAAGAATCATTCCCAGAGAGAAATCATCCAGATGCCCTAAACTCTATGGTCTCCCCAAGATACACAAGGAAGGAACCCCACTCAGACCTATAGTCAGCTCCATAGGCTCACCTCTACAAAACCTAGCCAAATTTCTCGCCAAACAACTACAGCCCTATGCAGAATCCATCACCTCACACGTAAAAAACTCATTCCATTTATAGAGATCATAAAGAAACAAAACTTACAGCCCAGCGACCGACTTGTGAGCTTTGATGTCATATCCCTCTTCACCCAAGTGCCTATCAAAGAAGCCTTGACAGCTATCCAAAACAAATATAACCCCCCCAAACACATCTTAGATCTGACCAACCACTGCCTATCCAACACATACTTCATCTATAATGGACAAAAATACAAACAAACAGAAGGAGCACCCATGGGATCACCCCTCTCACCTGTCATTGCAAACCTCTACATGGAACACTTTGAAACCCAAGCTCTAGAAAAATCGGATCACAAACCCAAACTCTGGCTCAGATACGTAGACGACACCTTCATAATCTGGCCACATGGGAAAGAAAAACTGGACAACTTCCTCACACACCTCAACAGCCTACACCCCAAAATACAGTTCACCATGGAAACAGAAGCTAACAACCAACTTCCCTTCCTGGATGTCTTAGTCTACAAGAAATCCAATGGCTCCCTAGGACACACCATCTACCAGAAGAAAACACACACAAACCGCTATCTGCACGCTCTCTCACACCACCACCCAGCACAGATCAACTCTGTAGCCAAGACACTCATCTCCAGAACAAAACGCTTAGCTGACGAACAACACCTAAAACCCGAACTACACACTCTCACCAATGTACTAACATCCAATGGATTCCATAGAAATAAGATTACAAACCTAATCCAAAAAGAAACCCCCACTAAAATCCAAGACAAAGAACAAGAAAACGGCAAAGCCCTCCTCCCATACATAAAAGGCACCACAGACAGAATCAGTAAGATCCTCCATAAACACAACATCAAAACAGCATTCTGCACAAACAGAAAAATATCCACCATCCTTAGAAACCCCAAAGATAAAATTGAATTAGAAAATCAAGGAGTATACGAAATCCCATGCACCACTTGTCCCACCACATACATCGGACAAACCAACAGAAGAATAAGTGCACGCATTGAAGAACATAAGAACTCAGTCAAAAAAGAGGAACCAACATCTTCCCTGGTCCAACACCTTAAAGCCACAGGACATGAAATTGACTTTAAAAATACCAGAACCATTGCCAAAAGTGAACATTTTAATAACAGAATAATCAGAGAAGCCATCGAGATAGAAAAACGCCCACACAGCATGAACAAGCGAGATGATACCTCCCGCCTACCAGCCATTTGGAAACCCGCCCTTATTGACAAACGACTCCCTAATACAAAAAATGATACCAGACCCACACTCACAAAAACCACACAGGATGTCACCACCACACATCCACGCAAAACGCAAACCCAAAGCCACACCGATGATGAGGCACGACCACAAACCAGAAGCCAGACCAGAGCTGCATCATTAGCCACTTCAAAGCCCTCCAATCCATACACGAAGCAAACTGACACCCTCCATGAAAATGAGGCACGACCACAAACGCGAAGCCAAAAAATAGCAAGGCAGCCCAAAATCTTAAACCCCTCTGCAACTCAGACTAACCTGAGCACAACCAAACATAACACTCCCCCAGCCAATCAGAGCACAACCAACCCCCCAGCCAATCAGAGCACAGCCAACCCCCCAGCCAATCAGAGCACAGCCACGCCCCTAACCAATCAGAACACACCTCCACCCAATCAGAACACAGCCAAGCTCCCACCCAATCAGTTCATACCCCCACTGGCAGTTAAAAGGAAGAAACAGCTAAGACCACACATTGCTGCTCGAAGCACGAAGCTGAAAACACCAGCCTGAAGATGACGAATGGGACTTCGTCGAAACGTCGCCAAGACACTTCCAATTTTACGCGGGAGAAAACCCGAACAACCAAAGACCTACATATATATATATATATATATATATATATATATATATATATATATATATATATATATATATATATATATATATATATCTCAAAATTTCTTTTTCTGACAAAGAATTAAAGAATTAAATTGGGAGACTAAGATGGCCATTTCGAGCTCATTCTGCTCTCTTCAGTTAGCCCCACCCTTTATGGGATTCGAACCTGGGCAGTTTACATACTAGGCAGTGATTTAACCACCAAGCCACAGGCTCTCCTCTCTCTTTGCCAGCTGAGTCAAGGGAGTATATGCAGGAAGTTTTTCAGACAGATGTCTAATTGATTACACCTTGACATTTTTTAACTGCTATACTGCAGTTTTACTTTTTACAATCTCTTTTACAATCCAAAACTGCAGTGTAATCAATATATATATAAAACCTCTTACAGCAGCTAAGCAAAGTTGCCATGATGGGATCACAGGATTTAAATCTTTTTTTTCTCCAAACATTTTCCAACCAACTGGCACCAGCTTACACCTACAGTACAGTAGGATAGTATTATATTCTTCCCATTATTAAGTGGAAGGAAAATAGTTTTTAAGTGAGAGAGAAATGACAGCCACAAAGGAAGAATTAAAAAATAAATGCCTTTCCCCTCTTCCTTTCGTCACTCTGAAATAATCTTTGTGTGTTATGGATAAAAAGAGTGCAATTGAAAATTATATTATCTACTGCCAGCAGTGCCCAGCAGCATCTGTGAGGGGCAATCGAGATAGGTAAGATGGGTCACCCAATGTCACAATGACAACCCTGCCCCATTTGTGTAGTTATGAATGCATATATAAAAGAGAACAGGTTTGCATGACAAATCGTGTCTGCAATCTTGCTCATTTTGACACATACACAGATTCCAGAGACTGTTCCCCCCCTCCACTTTTTTACATTTTCTACTCTGCAGTTTTCCTAAGCAATAAAAAGGATTCTAGTTAATATTACGCTGTCTTCAAAATCTGATATTTTGGGGGATCCTGAAGCTTGGATGCCCCAAACGTTTTCTCCCAACTGGTTGAACAATAGTCTGGATGGGAGCAATAGAATCATCTCAAAGTACAAGCTCATTTCTCAATTCTCATTTCTCGATTTGCTTGTCATATAATTTGCATGCCAATATTCAAGGGAAGAGAGTGTACAAATACATCAGTGTTTCATGTGTACAGTGGAAAATATTGGTGAATAGAATCATGAACAGAAAAGGGAAGAAATGTTGTAAGCATTCTATAGTGTTGCTCTTTTATATTGTGGATCTATAAGTTGCTAAGAACAACAAAATTAATTCTTTCAAAAAGTCAAATGTTTTCTGGTTAATAGATGCAGTCTGTTTTGCATTCACTTATGTATGTTTCCCCTTCCTTTTTCTATCTACCATATAGTTTCTTTTCTGTGAAATTTTAGTATCCCCAAATTTATAGATTCCTTATGTGCCTTTGTATTACACAAGAAATCATATGATAAGCTATTTAATCACTCATTCCCATCAGTGTTTCAGCCCGAGCTAGCAGGTCACTGTAGGAGAGTGATAGTCTACTAGTACAGCATCTGATTTATGAATGGTTCCCATTTTCAGAAAGGCTGCCCTAACTCTATTCCTATTTTTATGTGGAATAAAACATTTCATGTGCAGGCAAGTCCCATGAGTGTTGTTAACTTGATTTCCTTGTTCTTCGCCTGCCAGACTTTTGGAAATGTACACTCTGTCCCTTTCTTTTTATATAAAACCATTTTTGACTAGCTTAACTTCCATGCACAGTTTCATTACTGAAACATTTGTTTATGATCCATCCATTTTAGTTCTAAAACAGTTTCCTTGTCCATTTTTTAAATTTAGTGTTTATAGGATAAAGGATTTTAAATGTTGTCCTATTTGTCTAGATTTTATCAGTCATGAAGCTTGCAAGTATTGAAAACAGTACTTTAAAAAAATAATGAACAAAAGCATCTTAGCAATCCAGTCATTATTTACAACAGATAGAGATCATCCTTTCATTAAATACTTTATTTACGAAACAAGTAAGCACCACTTCAGTGTTGCACTCCAAGGATGTGCAAAGGTTTGAATAATTCTTTCTTTATCTTACAATTTCTGATAAGTTTGATATGATAATATGATGTTGAATATGAATTATTGTTTTTATTCTACTTTTAATATCCATCTTTCAAATTAATAGAGACCTCAAGTATGGGTGCTCCCTTTCATGTATTTTATTTCTTTTTATTATAATGGCATTAGAAAAAATGGGAGGGCCAGCACAAATATTCAGATCCCATGATAATTAAAGATCATCATGGAATTAATTTGTTTGCAGATGATTTACTTATTTTTTCTTAAGAACACACACACACACAATTTAAATTGGAAATTGAATTAGATAAGCTGAATGAAATTGCAGCACTAGAAGTAAATACTGGCAAATCATCTCTCACTTTCATTAACAAAGATGTAACATATAGAAGTCATGTCAAGAAAATACTCAACTGTATATTAGCCCTGGTATACAGTATTTAAATACTTAGAAACAATTATTTTAGAAGATTGACAAAACATAATTATGTATCTTTAGTATGTAAAATCAGCTGAATTAAAAATATGGCAAATGCCAATATCATTGCTCACTAATTTATTTAGAGGGAATAATATTGTCTTTCATACCTAATTACAAAAAATAGAATTAGAAATATTTATTATAAATGAAAGCAAAAGGAATACCAAATCTGAAAATGTTTTGTTGTATATAAATTTAGATAATAAATTCATGTTAACATAGACATCAATTGAGATGGTATTTAGAGGTATACCATTTATTTTGGATGAAATTGTACTAATAAGAAAATAAAATATAATAATCCTTAGAAATTTGGATAAAGTTAAAACATGTTTTGATCACTAATCAAATCTTATCTCTTTTCTCAATCATCCACCATTCAAATTTGAGAATAAACTTGTTCAGTTCAAAGACTGAAAAAAAGAGGACTTTATCAAGTTAAAATCAATCTATTACCTCTAACATATATTGCAGAAAAAAGGGAAACAAGCCCAAGACTATTTTTTTTAAAAAAAGAGCACAAATTACTTTCTTCATAAAATATTTAGGTCATGCCATTTAGATTTATAAAAAGTATTTGAGAAGTGCTGCATCACTGATTCTTTTAATATGGAGTAAAGAAATCCCACTGATTTTGTATATTTTACAATGATGATGATGATGATGATGTTGGAAGGGACCTTGGAGGTCTTCTAGTTAAACTCCCTGTTCAGGCAGGAAATCATCAGGAAATGACTTAAATATTACATCAGTGATATACCCCATTAAAAATGCAGTACATTAATTGTAATAGTTAATTTAGTTTATTGATTAGTCCATAGATCATATCAAAATAAGAGTTCCAAACACAAATTATTAATAAAATCCTATAAAAACAATTTAAAATGAAATTGGAGTAAAATACAAAAATTTAATATACAGATAAGTAAAATAAGATAAAATTATATTTCAGTATCACCCCTACAATCTACACCCACCAGTCCCTCATATGCCAGTCTCTGCAGAACCATTTTACTCAAGTACTGTGCCATGTTAAATGTTGTTTTCAGATTCTGGCCGCATATAAGGTATGTTGTTTTAATATGGGATTCCCAGTGGGTCATTCATTTAATACATGAACCAAGGTACTTGTCTCTCACCCTCTTATACAAACAACAATCAAATAGTATGTGAGCCAGTTCTTCTATCTCTACCCTCTCCACAAAAGCAGATACATCCATCATATGGTATAGAATGGAACCTCCCATATCTGACCATTATATCAAGCTGTTCGATTTTGCTTGCATAAATATCTCACTAAGATGTTTTGGCAATTGTAACTTTAAATAGCTGTCTGTTTGAAAAGTACGCTTATATTTACTCAGTCATTTCAAGTTATCATCCTTACTAAGAATGGCTATATCATTTTGTGCTTCTATGTCCATGATTCTTTGAGCAGCTCTTTTTTAACTTGTTCTCCTGTTGCACATAACTTAGTGAGTCTATTAGTCTCTATTTCGTTGATTTTGTACAGTAGTTATATTTACACAGTGCATGAATTATATAAATTCCCAATTCAGCTCTAATTGCTGCAGATCTATACTCAAAATACATCTCAGGTGCTGGGACTATGTTTGTTCTAATACTGCAGTAGAATGTAGACCCCAAATATCTGCTCCATACAAGAGCACAGGGGTAAGCTTAACTTTATATACTTTAATTAATGGGGCTGAGGACCCTCGGTAACAATGATTTTTTAATTTAAGCAGTAAATTCAAACAAGCTTCTGCTCTAAGTGTATTCAGTTGATGATGGCAAACCCAAGATCCAGTCTTGGAAAAAGTTATGCCTACATATAAGAAGGTGTTAACCTGTTCAATTGGTTCACCATCTAATTGCTATCTATGTCTCTGATGATGTTTTCCAAACACCATAATTTTTTATTTGGATTTACTAACAGTTAGAGAATTATCCTGACAGTAGGAGCTAAATCTTCTTAATGGCCTACACAATCTTATTTGTGAAACAATAATAAAATAATATCATCTGCGTTGAGCAAGATGTTATAATATGTATTTAGGATGATTGGCATATGTACCATGGGATCTTTCATTAATCCTGGCAAGTCATTGTGGGAAACCCGCTTCCCAGAATAAAAATATTCTACAGAATATTAAAAGAGGCAGAATAGACTTCCGGTTTTGCGTCGTAGTGACGCGGCCGAGGGATTGTGGAGTTCAGTACCCACAGCTGGTTTCGTCCTGCCTGGGGACCCTAAATGGGTCTAAAGTCACCCCAGAGAGGCGAAAAAGAAGGAGGACCCCCCCCTCGATCACAGAAAGATGGCAGTTGATCTGTTTGATTCGGGAGAAGCCCTCCAACCTGATAGGAGAAAGGCTAGCTGCACTCTGGTGACTATCCCAAGCTACTGGCATCCAAAGTTCAAAAGCATCAAGTAAGAACAACTGTGGACAGCATGTTGGAGCTGGGTGAGAATATTGACCTTCTCTTCTCTATTTTGAAACTGATTTCCTGAAAAAGATCCCCAAGAAGCAAAAAATCCTCCAAAAGTGAGAAGGAAAGGGATTCTAACCCCACCCTTCTATAGGTGGAAGCAATGATTTAATTTTATGGGAGACAGAAATACATTGAAATGGAATAATGTAAAACTATAATCTGGATAAAACTGAAAACTATGAAAATTGTTAAGATTTTCCATTTAAAAGAATATTGATGAAATTATAAGAAAATAATCTTTTTGTTTTAAAATCTGGAAAATAAACAACTACTGACATCTAGTGTAACAGAATATAGAACAAAAGCTGCCCTGACTCAGAAATTGGCAAGATGCCCCAAAACAGAACACAACTTATCCTTTTGATCCTCAGTGACTCTCAGCTAAACAAAGAACAGCTGGGAATAGAGGAAAGAAAATACACTGGGATATCTATTGCAGAATGAGAAATACAATTATTATGAAAACTGATGACCTTCTTGGATTACAAATACTCACTGAGCTGTGATAATTAAGTTTAAGAATCATTTGCAGAGAAAGAAAAACCTTGACTTTTTGACTATTCTTCTAGAGGGGAAATTACCAGATTGTTTTGGTAATTTGATTTTGGATTGTTCATATAGATAAGAAAGGTACAAGACTATAGTGATTGAAACTTAAGACTGGTTGGTTTAATGAAAATGGAGGTTGCTCAAACCACACACAATATTCTTTTCTAAAATCCCAAGTCTGGAACATCAGAGATCTGCAGGAGTAATACTTCCAGACAAGACAAATATCTTCCAGGGGAAATGTATGCTATGTTGCAACTAATTCAAATGGCAATTGATTCAAATCATGATGAGATTAAAAATAATTTTGGTGATATAAATGAGCACATTTTTGACCTAAGATCACAATTTAAAAATTCTCAGAAAATGGTGACAAAGAATGAACAAAAACCAGAGGAAAGTGACCAAAAGATGGAGGCTACAAATGAAGAAAATTACAGCTTAACACAGACAAAGAAAAATCTGCAAGATCTTGCTATAATATTGGAAATAGAAAATACATTTTATCTTTCAGGACCTCAAAACAAGCCTGAAGATAAGAAAGAAGATTTGATAACATGGACAATAGAGCTATCTGGAGAATCACTAGAGTTTGGGAGACAAAAAATTAAAAGAGAAATTGAGGGAGAAGGAAAGTGGAAGCTTCTTAACAAATATAAATGGGCGAAACTCCCCCTGAAAAGTACCTTACTCAATTTGTCTTTCCCATTCTTAACAACACCTTAAAAAATACAGGAAAAACCCCTTGGCAAGCTGAACACACTGACTTGGAAAGCTGCTAGGCAAAAGAATAAAATGAGAGCCAGACTCAAGAGAGATGATTTGACCTACCAGAGGGAGTACTACATGACTAAACACTTGTTTGAATATGGTTAAAAGAATAGTTAAATTTTGGATATGAATGGGTTCCATAATAAAAGAGATGTGATTCATAAGTAGTATTGTATTTCTTTATGATATGGGAAATGTAAAAATAAAGGGATGATTTAAATGAACAAAATGGTTTGGATATTCAAATGTAATCAACTTGGAGAAAATTACAAGTGACAAGAAATATTCTGAATACTGAAGGGAAATTAAGCTTAAATAAGAACAGGCAAGAGCCAGACTCAAGAGAGATGATTTGACATAGCAGATGGAGTACTATATGACAAAACATTTGTCTGAACATGGTTACATTCTGGATGATGTCATTGGTTATAGACCCTGGGACACGATCTCTCCATGTCCAGGTCCGATTTTCTGTCGCTGGTGGGCCCAGCAGGGCTGAATGCCACCCTGGAGGGGTGGCCACTGAGAGGTGAACTTTTTGAGGAATGGGAGCCAACAGTAGCCGGCTCTCCAAACTCAAAATAGCCTCTGGAACCAGTGAGAGAAATGCGGAGAGCTTCGTGTTTGCCGCCATTCTCAGCAGATCATTGGAGATAGGAGTCAGCTGTTTCAGGAAGCAAGCAACTGGTCCAGGTGAGATGATATCAGTTTTTGTTGCAAAGCAGACCTTGAAGAAAATTGCCTGCCTTTAAAGTTAATCTGGAAGCTTAAGGGGAGGAGGAGGAGGGGATTTTTACTTCTCCCCCCTCCCAAAAAGCAGCGGTTTCAGCGTGTTAAAAACTTTTGAAAATCCTTTGAATTGAAGCCACAGTGAAGGAACCAGCTCGTCTCTTTATAAAGGAGAAGAAAGATCTATTATTATTCTAATTGGGAAAAGCCACCTTAACTGCTCTTAGAACTTTTTGGAGTGTTAGTTTTGTGTATTGATTGTGGGAACATTTTTTTCCTCTCTCTTTTACTTTCTCCCTATGTAAATGGTGGGGGAAGAAACAACATCCCCTGGTGGCTATTTTGTGAAAAGAATGTGGCTTAAAAACATCTGTCTTATCTCCAGACGATGGAGCCTGGCACTGTTGGGAAATGAAACCAAGAGAGACCTAGATCATAGGTTCTCAAAACAACCTAGTACCTATGGATTGGCTGGATTTCAAATGGATGTTTGGATATGGTGGGAGGAAACCTGAATTGGCCTTTTGATGTAACCTTTCGCGCATAAAATCTTGCTTTGCTTTCCTGCTATCACTAATGCTCAATAAAAGTTCCTTTTGAAACAATGCCTGTTTCAAGATTCTGCTTCCTTGAGAGATCTAGTTGAGGCAGGTCCTTACAGTTGCCTAATTCACTTATAATAGCAGAAACGTATTCAATGAAATTCACACATCCACACAAATAACATAATCATATTAAGCAATTAGAACATAATTATTTGAATGCAGATACCCAAAACAACCTTAGTAGAAAAGAAAACAAATGTCTAAAAACAAACAACATAACCTAATTTAATTGTTTTATTTTTTAAATATCTTGCTGCTAGTTTGGTTAATTATTAACAACTGCTTTTCATCGTAAGCTTACAAGTTGTCAATATCAAAATTATTTTAAACAGATTAATTATTAGGACTTCAACATTATTCAAGTTCCCCTAGGGCAAACTAAGATTTCCCCCCTTAGCTTTTTCTATGTCTAGCACTATTGAACAATAATGCTAAACAAGAGCTAAATTGAATAAGAACCAGACATTCTTTTAAAAATTGTGACAACCACATCCACGCAATGCAGATTTAGATTTTCACTAGTACCTTTGGTCTTTTAAAAATTGCATTGATTATCTTATGGCTTTTGCTATAACTGATGGTTTCCCAAGTAATAAGGAACAGCACTTTGGGGTTTTAAGCAGATAAGAATCCAAGGTAATTTGTTCAAAGAAATATAATATCTTTAAAAAGAGGATTTGGTGATAGCATAGGGCTGTCTGAATGTTCCAGTCATTCTTAGCAGCATGATATAACAATGGATCAAGCATACATTTCTCTGACAGTATCTTAACTGAGATACAGTATGGGGTAATAGCCAAAGTGTTGGACTGAGGGAGAAAAGCCAACATCTACACCCAGCCACGAAAGTTCACAGGTAAATTTGGGTCACAGGTAAATTTCTGCTAGCCCAATCTACCTTATAGGATGGGGTTGTGATGAAAAATAGGTGAACATAGTATTATGTATTATGTCTTAAGTTTCTGTTATAAAAGGTGAGATATCAATAATTTCTATTTGAAAAATTAAAAAATAGAATTTTTTTCTAATTAGCATATGAAGCAAAACCAGTCTGGTCAGAGTCACCATTTTACAAGAAAGAAGCAAATGAGACTTCTTCTTAAGTTATTGTAGTATCACCTATTTAATTTTACTTTCATTTTGTATCTTTTTCAATGTTGCTGATCACTTACCAAAGAAATATTACTGTACTGGTCAGCTAATGAACACAGTATTTATGCAGCAACAGTCCTGGGAAAAGAACATGAAACTGCTTGACCCTTGTCATGCAATTCTTGCTCCAACTACCTGAACCCCCCACCCCTACCAACTACCTATGGTCCAGTTACATTCAAAATGAAGGCATTATGTGGAACTTCATCCAATTGGCTTTTTCAATAGTCATGTTTTGTGGCCAGAAAGGGGAACTTCAGTTCTTCCTTGAGAATCTTTCTTTCTTTTTTTTTTTAATTGAGAATTTTTAAAAGTTTTTACAAATAACAAAAAAAGAACAATAAAAAACAAAAGAAAAACAAAACAACCCTCACCCAACCCCTCCCAAACCACCCCCCCTTGAGAATCTTTCTTGAGAAACTTCCTTATCCTGAGAGACCTTTGGAGAAAGCTATCCAAAGCTATCCAAATTTTCCACCATTAGTTGTGTAGAGAATTTTGAAAGGCCAGTAGGTTTCCAATTCTAATAACATACTTACATGATGGGATTGCCATTATCAAATAACTACTCATACACATGCATATTCTTCCAATTAAAGTTATTGTTATTGTTATAGTACAAATGAAGTATATAATGTCTGCTTCTTTTCTCAATATATCGTGGTCAGATCATTACCATTGGTATGCATTTCTTAATGCTAAAACATTTATTTCACCAATACATAAAAATAGTAAAACTAATTATACTACTAGCTGATATGAAAGCATTGTAATTATTATGTAAACTATCTTGCTCCCTGTCATATCCTGATAAAAAATTAAGTAGTTTGTTACATTCAGAAGGAACAATATTGGCTTTTTTTATAACCAATTTCTAAAATAGCTCAAAAAGTTCTTTAAAATATGTTTAGTGGAAAGAATTATTAGAATGTTGTAGGCATGTTTATACCATGTTGTTCTGGCTTTCTGTCTATTCCTAGATGAACAGAATATTGTAATCATTGTAACCAGCATACTGATTGCAGCAATTAGACGATTTTTCTTCCAATTGCAGACCAGATTTAACCTTGCCTAGTTTTTCCAAAATTTATTAAAGTTGACTAGATGCTGCCACCTATTGTAACACTACTACATTGATATTGGAAACAGCTACCAAAGTTCTTTTGGGTTGAAAGGATTAACCGGTGACATCACTGTTGTCCAAGGGATGCCTGAGGAAGCACCTTTCATGTCCCTGTTATTTTCCCACAGAAGTGATACCTATTTATCTACTTGCATTTGCATACTTTCAAACTGCTAGGTGGGCAAGAAGAGCTAGGACAAATTGATGGGAGCTCATATCCATCAGATGACTTGCTGTTGGGTTTTGAACTACCAAAACCTCTCAATGGTTTTCCAACTCAGCAACCTAACACTATTTCGTCAGTGGTCAAAATATGAATTTCCACGAACTGTTACTTTACTCAGGCAGGGGTTAAATATTCCATAATTTTTAGCTTAGGGCTCTGTGACTCACTATTGTGGTTTAAAATCATGGATTATGATGAAATATTTTATGTGACCCAATCATTGAGATATGCACTATACCATGGTTTATCAAGCTATAAATTAGCATTTTAGCAATTTTAACATAAAATCAGTCTCAATATTCTATTACATTTATAGAGGCTATTCAAAACAAAATGTTTTCTTGCATATAAATTGTTGGAATATTCATGAGCAGGAAGAGTCATGTGGTAACTCAGTCAGCCAATGTGAGGAAAGTGCTACTGAGTCTGTGCAAAAAGATTATTGAGTTAGGAGCTGGATTTCCAGTCTCAGGTTTGTCTCTGTAAGAAGTCTTCAATTAAGCTATGTTGCTGTAAAGAAAAATGTATGCTAATGTAAATATTTTGATATAAAGAAGTTATTTTGAATCAGCTAAATGCAGTCAACTGTGAGACCTTCTGATTTATTTTTCACCAATAGAGAAATTAAAATTCTCTAACATAAATTGAAAGATAAAAAGGACAAGTATAGAAAGTGGAAAGAGGGGCACATAACTAAGTCAGAACATCAGCAAATAGCCTGAGCCTGCAAAGATGAAGTGAGGGAAGCTAAGGCTCAAAATGAACCAAGGCTTGCGACCAAAGTCAAAAATAACAAAAAAAAACTTCTTTCAACATGTAAAAAATAAGAAAAAAGTGAAGGAAACGATTGGTCCATTAGTGGGGAAAGTGGCAAGAAGGTGACAAGCAACAGGGAGAAAGCAGAACTATTTAATTAGTTTTTTGCATCTGTCTTTACACAAAGGGAAAAAACAGACCAACCTACCAAAAATAGTGCCATAAAAAACAGAATAGAAACGCAAGTTAAGATAGGCAAGAAAACTCTGTCCAGCCTAGACGAGTTCAAATCACCAGGACCAGATGGATTACACCCAAGGTTCTCAAGGAACTGGCAGATGTGATCTCAGAATCATTGAACTATATTTTTCAAAGATCCTGGAGCACTGGGGAACTACCAGAGGATTGGTAAAGAGCTGATGTAGTTCCCATCTTCAAAAAAGGAAAAAAAAATGGATCCAGGAAATTACAGACCTATCAGCCTTAATACCTGGGAAGATTCTGGAAAAGATAATCAAACAACAAATCAGCAAACACGTAGAGGCAAACAAAATCACTACTAAAAGCCATCATGGGTTTGTCAAAAACAGATCATGCCAGACAAACCTTATTGCATTCTTTGACCAAGTGACAAAATTAGTGGATCAGAGGAATGCTGTGGATATAATTTACTTGGACTTCAGTAAGGCATTTGATAAAGTAGATCACAACCTACTACTTGATAAGATAGAAAAATGTGGGTTAGACAGCATCACCACCAGATGGATCCGTAGCTGGCTGACCGGCAGTACTCAGCGTGTGGTCCTCAATGGAACCACATCTACATAGAGGGAAGTGTGTAGTGGGGTGCTCCAGGGCTCTGTTCTGAGCCCAGTGCTCTTCAACATATTCATCAACAATTTGGATGAGGGATAGATGGGGAACTCATCAAATTTGCAGACGGAGGACAGGCTTAGGATACAGGAGGATCTGGACAGACTTGAACACTGGGCGCTATCTAACAAAATGAAATTCAATGGTGAAAAAAGTAAGGTTCTACATTTAAACAAGAAAAACAAATGTACAGGTATAGTATAGGGGGTACCTTGCTCAATAGTAGTAACTGTGAGAGGGACTTCGGAGTCCTAGTGGACAATCACTTAAATATAAGCCAGCAGTTTGCTGCAGCTGTTAGTGCTGGGCTGCATTAACAGAGGGATAGAATCAAGATCACGTGAAGTATTAATACCACTTTACAATGCCTTGGTAAGGCCTCACTTGGAATACTGCATCCAGTTTTGGTCACCACGATGTAAAAAAGATGTTGAAACTCTAGAAAAAGTACAGAGAAGAGCAACAAAGATGATTAGGGGACTGGAGGCTAAAGCATATAAGGAAAGGCTGCTGGAATTGGGTATGTCTAGTTTAATGAAGAGAAGGACGAGGGAAGACATGATAGCAGTGTTCCAATATCTCAGGGGCTGCCACAAAGAAGAGGGAGTCAAGCTATTTTCCAAGGTGCCTGAAGGCAGGACAAGAAGCAACGGATGGAAACTAATCAAGGAGAGAAGCAACTAGGGAGAAACTTCCTGACAGTTAGAACAATTAACCAGTGGAACAACCTGCCTCCAGAAGCGGTGAATGCTCCAACACTGGAAGTTTTTAAGAAGAGACTGGACAGACATTTGTCTGAAATGCTATAGGGTTTCCTGCCTGAACAGGGGGTTGGACTAGATGACCTCCAAGTCTCTTCCAACTTTATTATTATTATTACCGATCATCGCACAGTCAGCCAGATGTTCAGACTGGATTTGGCATTTTGTCTACCTATCGAGTCCTTACCCAGGACCCGGGATAGGCAGATGGGGATGTTTGATGGTATTACAGATATCATCGCAGGATGGAAGCAGTTCCTAGTAAGGCCGCCTTTTGCAATTGACTAATAGCGAATTTGTCAATGCCAATGGTGTTCAAGTGGTGCTCCAGTTGTTTTGGGATTGCACCCAAGGCGCCTATGACTATTGGTACTACCCTTGCTTGCTTTTGCCACAGTCTTTCTATTTCTATTTGTAGGTCTTTGTATTTTGTTATCTTCTTCAGTTCTTTCTCATCTATTCTGCTGTCTCCAGGCACTGCCACGTCCATCATCATCATCATCATCATCATCATTATTATTATTATTATTATATTTGTTGGTAGGAGTAGTTTTATATTCACATGAAAATCTAATTCCTTTATTAAAGTCATATAAGAGTTCCAGATGGCTATAAATGCAGTAGCAAATAAATAGAAGAAAAATCTCATATCATAATGAATTATGACAAAATCATCATGTCAACATTGTCCTGCTGGTGAATGTCATTTTGATTTTCCTGATAGAGTATTGGAGTTAGCCACCATTTTCTTCTTCAGTAGATTATTTCTGATCTGCTCATGATCTTTCTGAGAATATATACTCATACAGTTCATTGGGATGCACAAGCCTCTTTACCATTGCAAGGTAATGATCCATAGAGGTAATATCTGTTAATATCCACTCTGTAATTATGGTGATGACAGGAAAAGGGCAATGGTAGCTTAACCACTTGAGGTATTTAGACAGTATCCTTGCACTTACAACCTTCGACAGATCTGTAAAGCAAAGGAAAACTGAAGTAAGATCATAAGTTTAAGGGTTTTTGGTTGACAGGATGTGGCAATAAAGTCCTATATTTGAGTTCAGTCCTTCTGTCTTGCTATTCTGGCAATATTATTAACAAAAAACTCTCAATTTTTTGTATCTAAAATCATAGTTGATAACAGTCCATTTCCATGATTGTAGCTCTCTAGATGTTGCTAAAGACAGTCCCCAACAGCTGTAATCTTCATAGCTACAGATTTTTTTCACCTCTTTGCCAAAGGAAAGCAAAATACATGATGGGATTTGTGATGGCTTCCTGTATCTAGTAACTTATGTTAACAACATTGAAGAGTTGAATCAAGCAGGTATAATTGAAGGCTTGACAGGATGTAATAATTCCAATTTATTCTTGTTATACAGATGGAAGGATGTAAATAATAGTAGCTTGCTTTTTCACCAGAGCATTTATTATTGCCCTCCAAATGTTATAAAAATAACATCAAAGTAATTTATACTCTGCATTTAGAGAAATTAAACATGTGTGCTATGGATAATGAGATTCACTTTTGTATTATAACTATTGATATGTAGTTGCTTACTGTGAGCAAGTAATACTTTTTAACATTAATTGAAAACAGCTTATAAAAAACTATTGATAAAAATATGAAGTCCATAGAATAACAAATGCAAGGGAATCATTATTTGTTGGAAACTTGCATAGTCATCTGAGTTTAGGAGGTAGTGGTTAAGATCTTGCACTAGCAAAGATTCTAGTCCCTCCTCAACCATGAAAATTTACCGGGTAATACTTGACACAGTTCTTGTGGAAAAGGAGGAATGCTATACATACCATCTTAATCTCCTAAATGAAAGGAGGGATATAA
The DNA here is from genome assembly GCF_016545835.1 of Crotalus tigris. Taxonomy (NCBI): domain Eukaryota; kingdom Metazoa; phylum Chordata; class Lepidosauria; order Squamata; family Viperidae; genus Crotalus; species Crotalus tigris. The sequence goes on from NW_024097918.1 coordinate 20,970, forward strand.
ATCAAATCAATAAACAATGATTCCTCAGTTCCTTCATAGACTGGAGCCTGAAATGTGAGAAAAATGAGTTCTATATGATTTTAATATATGTTGTCAGAATTCCAATGCAAGCGCAATGATACTTCAATAATTCCAATTTTTCTGGAAATATCTTTGCAATAAAATTAATATCCACAAGATAGTAGTGGTGTTTTATTTTTTTTTTAAGTAATCTGTTCTCTCATAGTTTAACAGCTTCATTCAACTTAGTGGGGAAAAATCATGCTGACTGCACATTATGATTCCTGAACATGTGCCTATTGTGGGAAACTATTATATAGTCATTGTTCTGAACCGTATAGCTCTATGTAACCCTAACTAGAGAGCATGTATCAGTATGTTAGAATAGCTGGCATTTATAGAGTTAAGTGGTGTTTCCTTCAGAGATGGATTATGGGAATTGCAGTTTAGCTAGTCAGTCATCCCATGTTAATGGGTCAGTGGGAGGAGTCTCTAAAGGGCTTTGGGAGACTTCCTGGACACAAGCCAGTTTGGAATGTCTTTGTCTGAAAGAAGCATGGGCCATCAGATGTCACCTGATGAGCCTGCGCTGTTATAAAGATGGTATGGAAGAGAGCATCATTCTTTTACCTATAGGAATGGACAAAGGATGTATTTTCCAGAAGTAACAACCACAGCATGAATGCAAGTAATCTTTCTGATTAAAATATGTTTTTGTTATGAAATCATTTCTATTGAGTTATCTATCTGATTTGATTTATAAGGCATTTTAACTCAAGATCAGAATAGTAAAAGAATGATCAGAACTCATATCAGCTTCATAAAGGCAAATAGTAATTGGATGTGGCTAAATTCCTTCAATCGCCTGCAACAGTAATTTGATGGGGCCAGTCTCCCACTAAATGCCTGTAAAGTAAAGTCAGGATATCTGTTTGGCAGACAGCGTTCAAAGAAGGTGTGATTCAGATGCATTGTTTTGTTAATTCACTGTTAACTCTACAAGTAGCCACTGCATGACAAAGTTTATTTGCATATTGACTAGCATCTGCTGGCAAGGAATCATTGCTAGTCAAACTCTGCATGATAGCCAATGTTTTAAAGTAAAGATTATAAAGTGCTTTGTGTCTTGTTTGGATACTTCTGCTAAATAGTCTTGAGATCTGTTTACAAGCCAACTATCTCAGGAAAAGTTCAGCCCTCTTCAGCCACTCTCAAAATAGTTGCTAATGTCGTGGCATGCATCTCTCTTCACTGAAGAAAGCGTTGTGTATTTCTATAGCCTTACCTTTCTGTCTGTGGCTTTCCAAAATTGAAAGGATCAAAGGAGTTGTGAGCAGCAACCCCCTTCCCCCTTCCAATTTAAACGTCTTGAGGCAATGAAGGGCTGGTTTCAAAGGATTGTCTGTGAACGTAACTCCGTTTGCTTGTTAATCAAAGGAGCCAATGGATGTTGAAACTGCTTCAATAAGCCTTGAAGAGCTTTGCTGTTAGCACGTGAATTCAACTAGCTTGTTTTGGGATGTCTTCAAATGCGTGAGAATGACCCTTTAAACCAGTGGTTCTCAACCTTTCTAATGCCGTGACCCCATAATACAGTTCCCCATGTTGTGGTAACCCCCAGGGACGTGGCCAAGTGGGTGTGGCCACCAAGTGGGTGTGGCCACCATGTTGTGGTGACCCCCAACCATAAAATTATTTTAGTTTCTATTTCATAACTGTAATTTTGCTACTCTTCTGAATCACAATGTAAATAATTATTTGGATGTGATTCACCAATAGAGAAATTAAAATTCTCTAACAGGTTATGGGCCCAGAGCTTACTAAGGACTGCATTGTAATTTAAAGCTGGAAGAAATTGCTTGTGTTTAGAAAATATAAGAGCAAGGCAGAATAAGCAGAATGGCTGCAATGGAATTTGAGGAAAACTCTGTTCTTTCTCCCTATGTAAATGGTGGGGGAAGAAACAGCATCCCCTGGTGGCTATTTTGCAACTTCTTCCCTTTGTTCTTTTGCTACACTAACTTTGTTGATTCAGCTGTGGAGTTTTGGCTCAACTTGGCTGACTGCCCTGCCTTGCTTAGAGATTAGTAAGAGAGACTGTTTTTGTTTTTTTTTCTTTCACTTTTGCTTGTTGTTTGGTTCCCTTTCCGGATTTATTCTTTTTAAGATAAGGGAACCATAGAAGAAGATCTTTTTGTCTTTAATTGGATTATAAATTAGATATTCTTTATTATTATTACTCCTTTTTTATCAGCTTTGTTGTGTGGATATAAACATATGTTTTATGTTTTTCTTTTTCCATTTTCTTTTTTGTTTAGAGAATTGCTATTCCTTTATATATATATTTTTCTACGTTTTGATAATACTTTTATTGGATATCTTCCTTTTTATCTTTTTATTGAGGGTTTTGGATTATATCTTCTTCTTCTTCTTCTTCTTCTTCGTTTTTTTTTTTTGCTTATCTCTTTCTTTTCCTGAGCCTTTTGGTGGATTATAATTGGCCACCGGGCCCTCTTTTTGGATTATAACTAACTGAGCCATCGGGCTTGATGATGAATTAAAAATAAATACAATAATCAAGATGAGTGTTTCAAATTTGGCAAAAGGGGTGAGGAAGGGCTCCTCGGCTCCTGCATCAACCTCAATTAGTCCATCGCTTCAAAAATTGATTACAACGTTCTTACAACCGGACACACAGCAGGAGGATACACTAGCCATTCTCCAGGCAATTGCAGATACTAAAATGGAAATGAAAAAGGACTTTGAAGACTTGAAAAATGATTTGCTTAAGATGGATCAAAAAATGGAAGCCTTTCAACAGGCGATGTCAGATACTCAACAAAGAATGCAAAATATTGAAGATAAGTCAGTACTAGTGGACCAGAAATTAGAAGCTCTCCAAGATAAAAATCAGAGATTGGTGCAATCTAACACAGAGCTGGAAGAAAGCATGGCATCAATGGAGATGGAATGTGCATCATACTTTCTAAGATTTCAAAATGTGACAGAAGAGAGTGATGAGAACGTGTTACTACTGATGAGTGAATTATTGGCGGAATGGAAATGGATCAAATCAAAAGAGAAGTTGATCAAGTTTTTAGAGTGAATTCAAATTATGCAAGAAGAAATAGAGTGCCTAGGGAGGTTCATGTTAGATTTAGTAAAAGAGCAGTACGGGATGAGATCCTGAGATTGGTGAGGGATCAACCACTGAAATATAAAGATAAAGAATTGGTAGTTTTCAAACAGATTCCAAGAAGAATTAGAGAAGCCCGAAGAGAATACCAATTCTTAACAAGGAAATTGATTAATAGAGGAGTGAATTTCAGATGGCTGATCCCAGAAGGATTACTAATTTTTTGGGATACAAAGAGATACAAATTGAGCACTCCACTGTGGCAGTAGAAAATGCCATTAAGGGAAATGGAAAAATACTATAAACAACATTTTAATTAACAGAGGTGATGTTTTGAAAGCATTAACTAATATTATAAACTGGCCGAGTGTGATGACCTGTGTGCAATTCTATGAAGAAACATTTTTACAAGATGTGCCAACCAAAAGTCACAAATGGTGTAAGATATTACATGTGTAGGGGAGTGTGGTTTTCTGCACATTATATAAACTTCCCTTTTTTCTTATGTGTGTGGTCTCAAGATATGAACTTCTCTCTTTTAGTATGTTAAAGGTAGATAAGAAATCATCCCTTGGGTAAAAGCATGGGCGGCAAGCTGTATAAGAATGACACGCTGGAAATAACCCAGGGTTCAGAATTTGTCATATGAATACTCTGAACCTTTGTGCAAATAAACCTGTTTTCTCCAACCCTTTGTGGTCTTGTCTTCTGATGTAAGTATCGTGGTTTTTCCACTACACCACAACAAGCAGAGGATTTCTTTAACAATCATAGAGCCTTCTTGGAGAAAGGCGAGGCAGAACCTAAGAAATCAGAGGAAATGACTGTAGGAACATCTAAACAAACAGAGGAAGAAGTCCCTAAAAGGACTCAATCAGAGGAAGATGTGAGACCTAAAGACCAGAGACTGATAAGCTCTCCTAGAAAATCGAGATCTCAACATAATTGAAACTATGGAGGAAATCGGAATTCTTTCAATAAATATAAATGGTCTTAACTCCCCATCAAAAAGGAGTAAAATATTCCACAGATTACAAAAGTTAAAAATGGACATAATTTGTCTCCAGGAAACACATATTAAGATACAACATTCCAGAATCCTTGAACAACCAAAATTAGGTAAACTCTCTGGCATCACAGAAGAAAAGAGGGATAGCTTTATATATAAAAGAAAAGATGAATCCAAAACAAATCTATGTTGACGAAGAGGGAAGAATTTTGGTGGTTGAGATTACATGGAACCAAAAACAGATACTTATGGTTGCAATATATGCTCCCAATGAGAAACAAGATCAATTATTTCAGCAATTACATGATAAACTGGTCGACCTAAATTATTATAGCTTGAATATACTTGGAGATTTTAATGTAATTGTCGATCCAGTACGGGACTATAAAAGTTACAAACAAGGGAAAAAAGGAAGTAATACCTTACCTAAATCCCTGCTACAAATGAAAGATGAACTCTGTATACAGGACACTTGAAGAGAGATGAATCTGGAATAAACACAATATAGGTTTTACTCTAATAGACATAAATCATGGTCAAGAATTGACATGATATGAACTTCTCTTGATTTAAAGAACATGATACAAGAAATTGAAATAGAATCAAACATTTGGGCAGATCATAATCCAATTAAAATGATTTGGAAAGGATTTAAGAAAAGACTGAGATGGTCCTTGAATAAATCAATATTGAAGAAAAAGGAATTCCTAAATTTTCAACAAAAGAAATGAAATTTTTTTAAAGTTAATAAAAAAGAAGAAACTTCTATTCAAATTGTATGGGACATGGCATATTTTAGAGGTTTGGCTATAACTTATCTTGCCAAAAAGAATAAGGAAAAGAAACGTATTCAACATAGATTGAAAGAACAACTTAGTATCCTGGAATCTGAATTACAATTAAACCCACAAAAGAAAAAGCTGAAAATACGAATGGAACTATTAAAACACAAATTAAACTTACTTGAGACAAATACAATGGCACAACAGATTAAACGGTCTAAACAGAATTTTTTTGAAAATGCTAATAAACCAGGGAGATGGCTTGCATATAGATTAAAAAAAGAAAGAGAAAAAAGATTAATAAGTAAGCTACGTGACTCAGAGGGTGACTTACATTGCCATAATGATTTAATGAAAAAAATTACGAAGGCTTATTATGAGACATTTTACAAGGCGGAGACGATTCCTAAAGAGGCAATTCAGGCTTACTTAAAAGAAGCAAACCTCCCAAAAGTTCCTGAGAATATGCGCCAGAGGTTAAACAAGAATATTTCAATGATGGAGATTACAGAGGCAATAAAAAAGCAAAAGAAAGATAAAACACCAAGACCTGATGGACTTCCCGCCAAATTTTATGTGGCATTACAAGATATTATAACTCCAACTTTGAAAGACTTATGTAATGAAGTTTTTACACAGACAAAAATACTGGACTCATGGACTGAAGCTAATATTACTTTGATACCCAAAGAAGATACTGATCATACACTAATTAAAAATTATAGACCAATATTGCTACTAAATGTGGATTATAAAATCTTTGCTGCAATAATGGCAGAAAGAATGAAAAACTTTTTGATTGAATTTATACACCCAGACCAAAATGGTTTCCTACCAAAAAGACAGATAAAGAACAACTTGAGGATTATTTTAAACGTTTTGGAATATTATGAAATTCATCCAGGGAACCAGATGGCACTTATATTTCTTGATGCACAAAAGCCTTTGATAACTTAAACTGGCAATTTATGTTTCAACAACTTCAAGAAATGGATTTTGGTGAAAATTTTAACAAAGCAATTCAAGCAATTTATAAGAAACAAACAGCAAGAATACTTTTAAATGGAGATTATACAGATGGATTTGAGATTTAAAAAGGCACTAGACAAGGATGTCCACTGTCTCCCCTGTTATTTATCCTTACATTAGAGGCAAGAAATATCAGACAAGATACAGAAATTAAAGGTTTGGAGATTTGGAAATATAAACTACAGGCCTTTGCGGATGACTTGGTTTTTATTTTAGAGGAGCCATTGGAAACAGCTGATAAACTTTTGCAGAAAATCGAGAAATTTGGAGAAGTGGCTGGTTTGAAAATAAATAGGGAAAAGACCAAAGTATTAACAAAAAATGTAACAGATAAACAGAAAATTCAACTTGCTAAAATGACAAACCTTCAAATAGTTAAAAAAGTCAAATATTTGGGCATTTATTTAACTGCAAAATATACTACATTAAAAGAAGATAATTATTTTATTTATTTTTATTTTTAAAATTTATAAGCCGCCCCACTCCCAGAGGACTCTGGGCGGCTAACAATAAAAAACACATAAAACATAACAAAACAAACAGTACAAGAACAGTCATCCAAGGGTCAGAGTTTATAAACCCCAGGCCTGTTTCATTATGAGAGAGTAATGAAACAAATAAAAACAGACCTGGAAAGATGGGAAAATCTTCGATTATCACTTTTAGGAAGAATAGCGACGGTTAAGATGAACAATTTACCAAAGCTAATTTTTCTATTCCAAACAGTTCCTATTAAACTTACTAAAAACTTTTTTGATTATCTAAATGCAATGATTTTAAGATTTATATGGCAAAGAAAGAAAGCTAGAATTAAATGTAAATTGTTACAAGAATCTAAGGAGAGAGGGGGCTTTGGACTGCCAGATTGGAGACTTTATTATCAAGCCGCTATTCTCCTTTGGCTCAAAGAATGGATTGTATTGAGAAATAAAAGATTGCTTTATCTAGAAGGACATGATCTTCAATTAGGTTGGCATGCTTTTATATGGTATGAGAAAACTAAAGCACATAAATACTTTCAAAACCATGCGGTAAGAAACGTTCTACTTTCAGAATGGGAGAAAATCAAACATAAAATATATATGAAAATGCCTGAGTGGTTTTCAACAATGGAAGCATTTGCTTATCCAAACCTGATTACTTATGATAAATTGGTTAGTTATAAAGACATTTTAGACAAAGAGGGGAAACTTATGGGCAGGCAAACTTTACAACTACAAGGTATTGACTTGACATGGTGGTTCTACTTGCAAATTCAGACAAGATATGAAAAAGATATAAAATCGACAGGTTTTTACAAAGAACAGACCCCATTAAATAAAATGTTGTTAAAAACAGATAAGAATTTGATTAAACTCTATAAATTTCTTTTAAACTGGAAGATGGAAGAAGAACAAGTGAAAGAAGCTAATTTAAGCTAATAGTTTTTTATTACTACAGTTAAATAAAAACATTTATTACATTCATCAATAGATTTTTAGCTTATATATATCTTAATTACCTTTATATTTAACCTTTATAAGCAACTCAATATTCAAATTTAACTGTAAATATTTATACCTCCAAGTTTTAAATGACCAAAGTTTTCTTTATCTCCACTCTAACAATATCTAGTATTCAAAGTACATGTCTTATCTATTTGAGTATGTTCTATTTTAATTCTCACTGATACATCAAAACCCCAATTTTCTTCAGTCTTATTCTAACTTTCTTTCTTTGCCAAGTCGGCTTCCATGTCCATGCTTTTAAGTCATCAAATAAATCTCCCTGTATTGTTATGTTTGAAGTAGAAAAAGCCATCCAGTCACCATTTTTTTTAAAGGACTAACAAATCGTCACTCTATTTTTCCATCTTGACGTAGTTGTCCTGAACTATTTATCTTCTCTTCGGTCTGTTCTTCTTCTTGATCCTTAGGTTTCTTCTGATTTACATAGGAAGTCTTTTCCCTTTTCCATATTGTCAGTCCCTTTTCTGGGTTTTCCATTAACTGTGTTTGTTGATCAGCTGAATCTTCTGTCATAGTATTTAATTGTTCCATTTTTTCTATTATATTCTGTGTAGTTGATTTTTTAGTTGTAATCAAAATTTGGGTTCATATATCTGGGCTGGCCTCTTGTTCTTTTTTGTAACTTATTATTTCATCAGTAGCTGTAAGAATAGTTTCATGAATTGCTTTCAGCATAAAAAGAATATGTTCCTAATCTTCATCCATGTTTTCTAAGTAGTGTATTCAGTTAAAAGCTTTACAATTTTTTTTACAAAAAAAAAAACAATTTTTGTCACTGAGTATGGAACATAGCTGGGCTTCTCCCAGCTGATATCTGTCAAGGTTACAAAAGTCTTATCTCTAGTCTGGGCTAGAGGCCAATTCTCTTTTAAACAATACCAGGTTGTAATATTAGGTTTAGCCACAAGATGTCACCCATACCATTTAGAGTTTTCTTTTAAGTCCAAAATATTTACAATCTTTTCAATTTTACTTCTTTCTTGTAAGTAAAAACCCAGGTCTTCGGTAAGAATAAAAAATCTTTTAGTCCACAAACTTTAAAAAGATAAAAATCCAATTAGGATCAAATTATTCTTGCAATGTTTTAAAATCCCCTGGATAGTCAGTCACCACTGTTTTTATATGGAGGGATAGTATCTCCCTTCCCTCTCCACAGGGGGGAAAGTACTTTGAGCAGCTTATGCAGGTAGAAAAAATAGTTAGGATTTAAGAAAGGTAGATCTCACCCAGTCTCATCCGCGCTGTTTTATAGTTGCCCGATGGTAAATTTGATCTCGGCTATCTGCAGCCTAGTGATGAGCCATATTTCTATGGCAGGTCTTTCGTCCGCTGGTTTGGAGGGCTGCCCCAGATTGAGCGAAAGGGCTACCACCCTCCCACGATCAAGCAGGGATCTCCTCCTTGCTGATCGCCCCTACGACCCTTTCCAAGTTCCCCCAGCGATACGAAATCAGAAGTGGAAGATGGAGCTCACCTTCAAAACGTCCGTGGTGGCTGTGTCAGCAAACCGGAAGTCAGAAAAAAAATAGGTTTAACTGCACCCAAAATGCAGGCTCCATTCCATCCTTTGGAGAATATTGCATAAGCATATCTCCCACAAATCCAATACATCCCATCAGGTGCTTTCCATTTTAAGGAAATATTACCTGGGCTATCCCATAGTTCCTTCAGTTGGGTAATATTTTCAAAAGGGTTGGAGGGCTCAGTTTTATTTCCACCACTCCACCAAGTCCTAATAGGGATGCCCTCTACTGTTCCATTTGTCTGTATCCCATTTTCACAGACCAACTGGCCTACTGGGACATTGAAATCTGCAGAGGCTTCCCTTATAAAACATACCACCTATTATAGGGAAGGTCTATCCCATGATGTCCAGGTAAAATTCATCTTGGCTATGCCAGAGAGTTCTATCTCTCTTGTCTCCCAGGGCCATTGTTCTCCCACATTAGTGCCTCCACACACATAGCAATTGGTAACACTTAGGGAGTCTACTATCTGTTCAGCCAAATCAATAAACAAATTCTTAGTTATGCTTGGGATTTCAATTTTTGTTGCCAGTTCTTCATAGAAAGAGTAGAAAAGCTTATGTTGTTTAGGTGTTATGTTTTCTTGAGTTACCTGTATGTATATTAATGTATTAGGATCAGTACCTGATCCAACTATTCCAAATCCATATTCTTTAGATCTAGTCTTTGGATCATAAAATTTAAAACAAACAGGAGTGCATTCTTCAATTCCACAATTGGTTTTGCTCATTCCTAAGATTAAATTGAACCAAATCTTACTTCTACTTTGTGGTTCTTTTGGACCAGACTGAGAGGAATACCAATAATCTTCAAACCCTCCTCCATATCTCCCTGAGAAACTACGTTGTTTTAGTATGTGTTTTAGACTGCACATACTTCCTTTCTAATCTATAATCTTGTCTCCAATTTAGAGATCCACATTTAGTATTTACTCCTTTTTCTATGGCTTTGCAGGCATCAAAACATAGTTGGACCATTTTAAATCTTGCAGTTGTCCGATTAGTCCCTAATAAGTAACCCTGTCGTTTATTGTTACTATAGGCCCATATTTTAATAATCCTGTGGTATTTAATGCCTTTAGGGTCAAAACATACAATTTTTCCTTTAGTATTACATATCTGATACCTGGTTTGATTGTATTCACATGTTCCAGCAATATTTGTACATTCAAGAAAGGTGTGATACACAAGAGTTTTGGTTATTTGTTGTCCCTTCTTTGTTTTTATCATACATGGCTCACAATCATTCCTCATGTGTACATATGTATTCATTAACAATACACTCAAATACCACCAGGTCATTCAAGTCCACATCCTCATCATTATAAAGTCTTAAGAGATCTTCAACTATAACTATATCACACTTTCCTACACAGTCATCATGAATAAGAGCACAATTACAACAATGGGTACAACAACAGCAGTTACACCAACACCTGCAATCACAGAACCAGCACATCAGGTAGTTGTTCAGCCTTCTGGATTGGTAGTTCAATTTCCTCTGGTTGTGGTTTGCCAAATAACAGCATGGACATCCAATCTTCCCTGCAAAAGAAGAACAGAACCAACAACCATACAACAACCAATCCTCCAGTGAGCATATATCCTTCTATTTCAATTGCATTTAAAGTCATTTAGAACACTGGCAAATTTTGAATTTCAGAGGATTCTCACTGGGTTCAATGATTCAAACTGGTTCAGTACTGGCTTTCACTCTGGTGTGGTGAGTCCGCCCCTTCTCTTTTGTGCGGACTGCTTTTTCAGTGGTTAAGAGTACTTGAAATGATCCTTCCCATTTGGGTTGAAGTTTTTCCTCTTTCCAGGTTTTGATTAACATCCACTGTTCTGGTTGGAAGTGATGTACCACAAAATCAAGTGGGGCATCTGTGTCAGTAGTCCTTTTTTCCTGAGAAAAGATGAATATCTGGACAGTTCAAAGACATATTTTCTAATATTCATATCTTTTAGTTCAACCGAGGTGGCGCAGCAGTTAGAGTGCAGTACTGCAGGCCACTTTAGCTGACTGTGTTCAGCAGGTCAGCGGTTCAAATCTCTCCGGCTCAAGGTTGACTCAGCCTTCCATCCTTCCGAGGTAGGTAAAATGAGGACCCAGATTGTTGGGGGCAATGTAAATATATATATACATTGGTTACTGGTGTACACCACTTAGAGAGTGCTTGCACTTAAAGCGGTATATAAGTCTCATAAATAAATAAATAAACCCCTTCTCCTTTTTCTAGTGCTCCTAACTTAGGTAGTCCAAACAACATTTCATAAGGTGATAGACCAATGTCTTTTCGTGGTTTGGTTCAAAGTCTAAGAAGTGCTAAGGGTAAACATTTGGTCCAAGGCATTTTTAATTCCATCATTAATTTGGTCAGTTGTTCCTTCAACATGCCATTCGCTTTTTCCACTTTTCCACTGGAAGTTGGCATCCATGGAACATGAAATTCTCATTTAATTCCTAACACCTACATTACCCCCTTGTAATATTTTAGATGTAAAATGAGTCCCTTGATCACTGTCAATTACATTCACTACACCATACCTTGGTATAATATGCTCTAATATGATTCTGATTACAGTATTGGCTGTGGCTACAGCTGTAGGAAAAGCTTCCACCTATCCTGTTAAATAATCAACCATGACCAGTAAATACTTCATTCAGCCACTAAGTAGCAGTTTGGTATAATCTATATGTATATGTTCAAATGGTCTCAATGCAGGAGGTCTCCCTCCCATCTCTGATTTCTGTAATGCCTGCTTGTTTACTTTCTTACAAACTAAACATCCTTCAGTTACTTGTTTTGCAACTCTATAAACTCCTTTACATCCATATCTTTTCAAGAACACCTCTACCAAGGCCTGAGCTCCCCAGGGAGATCCCTCATGAAGTGTTTTGATCACCTCCCATGTTAGAGGTTTATTCAACATTTGCCTCCCATCTGACAATACCCATTTTCCTTTCTCATCTTTATTTACCCCCATTTCCTGCAAAACTTGTTGTTCTTTTTTACTGAATAGGGATAAAACTTCTTTCAGTACTGGAGTTACCAACATCAAGACTTCTTGATCCTGGACTTCTAGTTTGCTGCGTGGCTACCATGGACACCTGGGAGACGAATTCCGTCTCCCCCATCCAGTTTCACATTGGTGGGTGATACTGAAAAGGGTCAAAAGTCGATCTGTAGAGGTGACCAGCAAGGAGGGGCTCCCGCTAGAGCTGGTGATTCCTCCAAAGTGGCAGATGAAAGACTGGCCATAGAAATATAGCTCGTCACTAGATTGCAGACAGCCAAAGTCACACTCAGAATCTGGCAACTTCAAAGCAGCATGGAAAGGACTGGGTGAGATCTACCTCTCTTAAATCCTAATTGCTTTCTGTACCTACACAAGCTGCTAAAGTACTTTCCCCCCTGTGTAGAGGGAAGGGAGATTTCAGCCCTCCCTCCAGACACAGAGGCAACTGACTATCCAGGGGAGTTTAAAATGTTGAAAAGATAACTGGATCCTAATTGGGAATCTATTTCTTAGAATTTATGGGTTAAAAGACTCTTTAATTTCTATTTCCTATTTTTCTTTATTTTTTATTCCCTATTTTTATGGAAGATCTGAGTTTTTTCTTTTAAAACAGAAGAAAAAACTGAAAAGATTAAAATAACTTTGGAGAGACATCTTGTGGCTAAACTTGATATTGCAATCTGTTATTGTGTAAAAGAGACTTGGCTGACAGCCCAGAAAGTAGATAAGATACATATAACTTTGAGAAGCGCAGTTGTATTCTTTATTGAGTGGATTTCTTGAATGAAAAGTTTTTTAGTTTAAATATACTATTATGAAGGAAGATCAGAAATGGATCTTCCTTATGGAAGAAGAGCAGGACCAAACTCTTTGTCTGTTGAAAGAGATTCTTCTAACCTTAATTACAGCTGGTGATGAAATAAGAAACTACAGAAAAAAAACAAGACAGCCTGGACATGCAAAAGCAAATTATGACTATAACTAAAGAATCATCTATGCAGGATACTACAGAAAAAGTGGAACAATAAAATATCATGACAGAAGACTCAACTGCTCAACAAACACAGACAATGGAAAATACAGAAAAGAAATTGACAAAAGGGAAAGAGGCAAAGACTTTCTATTTAAAGCAGAAGGAGCCTGAGGATCTAAAAGGAAAACAGATGGAAGAGAAGATAAACAGTTCAGGAAATGGAAAGACAAGGAAAAGACCTGCTGGATCTGCTAGCCCTCTTTAAAAAATAGCAACTGGATGGTTATTTCAACATCAAATAATAGATATAATAACCCAAGGAAATCTGCTTGATGACCCCAAAGCAAGGACGTGGAAGATGATTTGGCAAAGAAAGCAAACTAGAATAAGACTGAGAAAGAATGGGATTTTGATTTATAGATGAGATTTAAAATAGACTATACTTAAATAGATAAGAGTATGAGAGCTTAAAATAGAATATACTTAAGCACACAAAATGTGTACTTTGAATATAAGATATTGTTATGAGTTGCGATAAAGAAAAAATTGATCAAGTACAAATTTACAAATATAAAACACTAACAATTAAATTTGAATATTGATTTGTGCATAAAGGTCTTGTAAAGATGATTAAGGCACATATAAGCTAAAACGTCATTGATGAAAGCAATAAATATGTCTGTATGTCTTAAAATAGAATATACTTAAATGGGATAAGACATGTATTTTGAATATAAGATGCTATGAGTTGAGACAAAGAAAATTTCGGTTATGTAAAACTCAGAAGCTAAAATATTAATAGGTTAATAGGAATATTGACTTGCACATAAAGATTGTGTAAAGGTGATTAAGTAATACATAAGTTAAAACCTTATTGATGAAAGTAATAAATATGTCTTTATGTAGTAGTAAGAGGGAAAAAATTATTAGTTCTAAATATGAGATAGTAGATATAAAGAGGAAGAGAGGAAATATTAAATGTGGAAATAAAGGAAATGTTGGTTATTAAATTTAAGATTTTAAGGTACTTGAGAATTATTAGAAAATAAGAATACTATTATTACATTATTAATTCGTTGATGTAGATGGTGAGAACTTATATAGATAAGATGTGTATCCTGAATATTAGACTTTGGGAGGAATGGTGATAAAGGAATTGGCGTCATCTAAAGTGTGGAAATGGTAATTATTAAACATTAAATTTAAATATTAATGGAAAATTAAAATTGAGAAAAATTGATTAAGTCATTGATTGTCTAAAGTCTGAAAGTTAAAATAACTAAGATATATATCAACTAAAAATTATTGATAAATGTTAGAAAGTCTCTATTTGATTGATAGAACAAGAATTGTATTAGTTAAAATATGAGACAGTAGATATTGAGAAAGAGAGGGAATGGGGATTGTAACAGTTTGAGATCTGTACTAATGATATCTATGTGTAATAAAATTATTGTACCCAGCCGCCACATTGCTTTCAAATATTTAAATGTAATATTAGAAAATCAATAAAAATTTACAAAAAAAGAGACTTCTTGATCCTGGCATCCAGCCACTTTAGCTTCTTGATCTGCTAAATTATTATCTATAGTTTCAAAGGTTGTTCCCTTCTGATGTCCATTTACATGTACCACAGCTATATGTTTGGGCAGCTGTAATGCTTGCATTACTTCTTTGACTAATTCTTCATTTGGCAAATTCTTTCTTTTTGAATTCATTAAACCTCTCTCTAGCCAGATCTTCCCAAAATGTGAACCACTCCACAGGCATATTTAGAATCAGTGTAGATAGTGCCAGACTTTTGGATTCTGGTTTTCCGTGGTAGTGATCGGTCACGAGCTTGCAGATTCTCCACACCCCCGTGGCTAAGCCACATCGGAGAAGGGTGTCCCCGCGATTCTGGAATGATGGCAGTCATTCCATTCGACTTGGGGAAAGCCTTCTAACCTGACAGGAGAAAGGCTGGCCATATTTCATAGACTAGCCCAAGCTACCTGCAACTGAAGTCCAAAAGTACTAACCAGCACAACTGTGAATAGCATGCTTGAAACTGGGTGAGGAATTTGATCTTCACTTTTCTATTTTATATTTAATTTCCTGGAAAAGATCCCCAAGAAGCAAAATAACTCCGGAAGGGAAGGGGGGGATTTCCGCCCTACCCTTATACTAACGGAAGCAGCGAATTAATCTTTTTATATGGAAGTGAAATAAATATAAAACCTGAAATTTAAAACTTAAATCTGGATAAATCTAAAATTGTTGAATGGTTAAGACTCTCATTCTAAAGACAATTGTTCATTTTGGAAATGGAAAAACAAATAGATGCTGACACCTAGTGGTGGATGAAGACTGTGACTGCTATGACTTTAATATAAGACTTGGCAAAACCTGGGAAACGCTAATCTGTGTTTGTGACCTTCAAAGAACAGGTGTGACAGAAAAAGATAATAATCTGGGATGTAGTCAAGAGAGAAGTATAAATTTCAGAAAAAAAAATATTTTTTGAAATCTTTGGATTACAAATATCTGTTTAACTGGGATTCTAAAACTATTTGCAGAGAAAAGAAAAGAAGAGAAAAACTCAAATTCTTGGCCACCATGGATCAGAGACATGTAGAAAGAACATATCAAGAAAACATAAATACTCCACAGGAGGAGATATATAGTATACTGCAAAGAATTCAAACAACAATGATTTTAAACCACAAAGAAATCCAAAATAACTTTGAAAATATAAACCAATCTATTTCCAAGTTAACTCTACAACACAAAAAAATTCTCAGAAAACAACAACAGAGAAGGAGCAGATAAAACAGAAAAATGGACACAAAATTGAGAATAGAAACTTAAAGATGGAATTTAACAAAACAAGGAAACATGATTTAATCCTAGTGGGAAAAAATTCACAAGAGTTGGAACAAATAACTTATTTCTTAAGACTACCAAATAAATTGGAGGACAAGAAAACCGATTGTATAAAATGGACTGTAGAGATAAGAAAATTATAATGGATAAAAATGTTTTGAATAAGAGTTAAAGGACTAGATGACTAGAGGTATTAAATGGAATATTTAAAGATTAAACATCATTTTAATTATGGTTAAAAAGAATAAGAAATCTTGGAAACAAATATATATTAGCTTAGGAGGAATATATATTTTAAGTAGTATGTTATTTTTTATGTTTCTTTAATCTTGCTCTTCTTTCTTTTTCTTTATTGTTTTATCTATTCATTAAGAAATGTAAAAGTGCTGAGATGGTTCATATGGAAAAAATAGACTTAAATTTTTAAATGTAATTCATTTTTGAGAAAATCTTAACCAGTAAGAATACTTAGAATTTGGTGAGAGAAACAAATTTAAATAAGGACTGTAACAGGATCTATGATAAGGCAACCAGAATGATTGGATAGAAAAGAAATATTATACTGATGTGATTATCATTAGGAATATTCAGGGGAAATTATATATTTAATTGTTATCTGTCAAAACAATAAGAATTGTATTAACTCAATATTTGCAAAAGAGGACATTTTGGGGAAAAGAGGAAATCAACTAAAACCAATATGTGGATTATGGATTATAGAAATCAATTGTTAGTGATTGTTTTATAAATGTAAACCCAGACAACACACTGTTCACCAATTATTAAGTGATTTATGTTTTTAAAAATCAATAAAATATATTATAAAAAAAATCAATAATAGTTAATTTCTATGCTTTCATAATCAACATACTAACTAGAAATATCTTTCCTTGATCTTCTCTTCTTCCAATAGTATTCTCCTTTTACCAACATTGAGCAACTATAGTTCTTGGTACTTTCAATACATAAAAAGTTGAATATAAACATTTTTCTAGTATTTAATAATAACATCAGTGTGTTATTTCATTTCATTTCTAATCAGCTTATTTTACAGTTGCATTTGCAAAAAATCATCTTATGTAAATCGCTATTAAGTCCTGTTTTCAGAACTCTTATTTAAGCTTAGTTTCCCCTCAGTATTTAAAACATTTCTTGTCTGTTATAATTTTCTCAAAATTGATTATATTTAAATATCCAAAACATTTCATACATTTTAAATCATCCCAACATTTTTACATTTCCTATATCATAGGAAAAAATATTATACTACTTATAAATTGCATCTCTCTTACTGTAGAACCCCTTCATATCCAAAATTTAACTATTCTTTTTTATATAACAATATTTTATTGATTTTATATAGATAAGGGAAAATTAGGAACAATATAGGTATGGTAAGAGAGGGGGATGAGGGGAAGGAAATAGGGGATTTAGGATAAAATAAGGAAAGGTACAATCACATATTTTAACAAACAAGCAACTGTCCAGATCGTAATAATGAGTGAATATCTTAAAATAAGCTTAACTATAGCCATATTACAAACAGTTAATAAACAAATAAATTCATCTATTAAATAAACACGAATAATAAAATCTCAGAAAATCCTAACTATCAACATAGATAAAAATCACTAAATCACTAAAAATAACAATGTCATCTACCTATTAATTAGAACTTGGTTAGAAATCAATCATCCATTCTGAGATGTTAGATCCTTTTCAAATTCTAACGTGTCTCTAACCATTGATAAAATTTATCCCAAGTTATAAAATAAATTGAATCATCTTTTTCTTTTATCTCCAATCAATCCATTTCTGCACACTCTAAGATTTTAGTAATTATAGTCTGGTCAGATGGTAGATTCTCATTTCTCCAATATTGGGCAAATACTATCCTCGCAGCTGTTAAAACATGCAGTATCAGATAATCATTCTCTTTACCATAATTAGGTTTTAATATTCCTAACAAAAACAATTCCGGTTTATATTCTATCTGTATTTTCATCATCTTTTCCAGCCATCTATGAATCTTAGACCAGTATTTCTTAGCATTGGGGCATATCCACCAGACATGATAATAAGTACCTGGTTGTTGCTTACATTTCCAACAAATATCCGAAACATTTTTAAACATTTTTGCTAAGCGAACTGGTGTCATATGCCATCTATAAAACATCTTATATAAGTTTTCTTTATATACTGCCGCTTTTGTGAGCTTAATATTTTTATCCCAAAGTTTTTGCCAATCTTCTAAATCTATAGAATATCCAAAGTTCTTTACCCATACTATCATTGTTTCTTTCACTTGTTCTTCTTCCATCTTCCAGTTTAAAAGAAATTTATAGAGTTTAATCAAATTCTCATCTGTTTTTAACAACATTTTATTTAATGGGGTCTGTTCTTTGTAAAAACCTGTCGATTTTATATCTTTTTCATATCTTGTCTGAATTTGCAAGTAGAACCACCATGTCAAGTCAATACCTTGTAGTTGTAAAGTTTGCCTGCCCATAAGTTTCCCCTCTTTGTCTAAAATGTCTTTATAACTAACCAATTTATCATAAGTAATCAGGTTTGGATAAGCAAATGCTTCCATTGTTGAAAACCACTCAGGCATTTTCATATATATTTTATGTTTGATTTTCTCCCATTCTGAAAGTAGAACGTTTCTTACCGCATGGTTTTGAAAGTATTTATGTGCTTTAGTTTTCTCATACCATATAAAAGCATGCCAACCTAATTGAAGATCATGTCCTTCTAGATAAAGCAATCTTTTATTTCTCAATACAATCCATTCTTTGAGCCAAAGGAGAATAGCGGCTTGATAATAAAGTCTCCAATCTGGCAGTCCAAAGCCCCCTCTCTCCTTAGATTCTTGTAACAATTTACATTTAATTCTAGCTTTCTTTCTTTGCCATATAAATCTTAAAATCATTGCATTTAGATAATCAAAAAAGTTTTTAGTAAGTTTAATAGGAACTGTTTGGAATAGAAAAATTAGCTTTGGTAAATTGTTCATCTTAACCGTCGCTATTCTTCCTAAAAGTGATAATCGAAGATTTTCCCATCTTTCCAGGTCTGTTTTTATTTGTTTCATTACTCTCTCATAATGAAACAGGCCTGGGGTTTATAAACTCTGACCCTTGGATGACTGTTCTTGTACTGTTTGTTTTGTTATGTTTTATGTGTTTTTTATTGTTAGCCGCCCAGAGTCCTCTGGGAGTGGGGCGGCTTATAAATTTTAAAAATAAAAATAAATAAAATAATTATCTTCTTTTAATGTAGTATATTTTGCAGTTAAATAAATGCCCAAATATTTGACTTTTTTAACTATTTGAAGGTTTGTCATTTTAGCAAGTTGAATTTTCTGTTTATCTGTTACATTTTTTGTTAATACTTTGGTCTTTTCCCTA
Organism: Crotalus tigris; assembly: GCF_016545835.1. Taxonomy (NCBI): domain Eukaryota; kingdom Metazoa; phylum Chordata; class Lepidosauria; order Squamata; family Viperidae; genus Crotalus; species Crotalus tigris. Next base: position 40,228 of record NW_024097918.1, read on the forward strand.
TTTATTTTCAAACCAGCCACTTCTCCAAATTTCTCGATTTTCTGCAAAAGTTTATCAGCTGTTTCCAATGGCTCCTCTAAAATAAAAACCAAGTCATCCGCAAAGGCCTGTAGTTTATATTTCCAAATCTCCAAACCTTTAATTTCTGTATCTTGTCTGATATTTCTTGCCTCTAATGTAAGGATAAATAACAGGGGAGACAGTGGACATCCTTGTCTAGTGCCTTTTTAAATCTCAAATCCATCTGTATAATCTCCATTTAAAAGTATTCTTGCTGTTTGTTTCTTATAAATTGCTTGAATTGCTTTGTTAAAATTTTCACCAAAATCCATTTCTTGAAGTTGTTGAAACATAAATTGCCAGTTTAAGTTATCAAAGGCTTTTGTGCATCAAGAAATATAAGTGCCATCTGGTTCCCTGGATGAATTTCATAATATTCCAAAACGTTTAAAATAATCCTCAAGTTGTTCTTTATCTGTCTTTTTGGTAGGAAACCATTTTGGTCTGGGTGTATAAATTCAATCAAAAAGTTTTTCATTCTTTCTGCCATTATTGCAGCAAAGATTTTATAATCCACATTTAGTAGCAATATTGGTCTATAATTTTTAATTAGTGTATGATCAGTATCTTCTTTGGGTATCAAAGTAATATTAGCTTCAGTCCATGAGTCCAGTATTTTTGTCTGTGTAAAAACTTCATTACATAAGTCTTTCAAAGTTGGAGTTATAATATCTTGTAATGCCACATAAAATTTGGCGGGAAGTCCATCAGGTCTTGGTGTTTTATCTTTCTTTTGCTTTTTTATTGCCTCTGTAATCTCCATCATTGAAATATTCTTGTTTAACCTCTGGCGCATATTCTCAGGAACTTTTGGGAGGTTTGCTTCTTTTAAGTAAGCCTGAATTGCCTCTTTAGGAATCGTCTCCGCCTTGTAAAATGTCTCATAATAAGCCTTCGTAATTTTTTTCATTAAATCATTATGGCAATGTAAGTCACCCTCTGAGTCACGTAGCTTACTTATTAATCTTTTTTCTCTTTCTTTTTTTAATCTATATGCAAGCCATCTCCCTGGTTTATTAGCATTTTCAAAAAAATTCTGTTTAGACCGTTTAATCTGTTGTGCCATTGTATTTGTCTCAAGTAAGTTTAATTTGTGTTTTAATAGTTCCATTCGTATTTTCAGCTTTTTCTTTTGTGGGTTTAATTGTAATTCAGATTCCAGGATACTAAGTTGTTCTTTCAATCTATGTTGAATACGTTTCTTTTCCTTATTCTTTTTGGCAAGATAAGTTATAGCCAAACCTCTAAAATATGCCATGTCCCATACAATTTGAATAGAAGTTTCTTCTTTTTTATTAACTTTAAAAAAATTTCATTTCTTTTGTTGAAAATTTAGGAATTCCTTTTTCTTCAATATTGATTTATTCAAGGACCATCTCAGTCTTTTCTTAAATCCTTTCCAAATCATTTTAATTGGATTATGATCTGCCCAAATGTTTGATTCTATTTCAATTTCTTGTATCATGTTCTTTAAATCAAGAGAAGTTCATATCATGTCAATTCTTGACCATGATTTATGTCTATTAGAGTAAAACCTATATTGTGTTTATTCCAGATTCATCTCTCTTCAAGTGTCCTGTATACAGAGTTCATCTTTCATTTGTAGCAGGGATTTAGGTAAGGTATTACTTCCTTTTTTCCCTTGTTTGTAACTTTTATAGTCCCGTACTGGATCGACAATTACATTAAAATCTCCAAGTATATTCAAGCTATAATAATTTAGGTCGACCAGTTTATCATGTAATTGCTGAAATAATTGATCTTGTTTCTCATTGGGAGCATATATTGCAACCATAAGTATCTGTTTTTGGTTCCATGTAATCTCAACCACCAAAATTCTTCCCTCTTCGTCAACATAGATTTGTTTTGGATTCATCTTTTCTTTTATATATAAAGCTATCCCTCTTTTCTTCTGTGATGCCAGAGAGTTTACCTAATTTTGGTTGTTCAAGGATTCTGGAATGTTGTATCTTAATATGTGTTTCCTGGAGACAAATTATGTCCATTTTTAACTTTTGTAATCTGTGGAATATTTTACTCCTTTTTGATGGGGAGTTAAGACCATTTATATTTATTGAAAGAATTCCGATTTCCTCCATAGTTTCAATTATGTTGAGATCTCGATTTTCTAGGAGAGCTTATCAGTCTCTGGTCTTTAGGTCTCACATCTTCCTCTGATTGAGTCCTTTTAGGGACTTCTTCCTCTGTTTGTTTAGATGTTCCTACAGTCATTTCCTCTGATTTCTTAGGTTCTGCCTCGCCTTTCTCCAAGAAGGCTCTATGATTGTTAAAGAAATCCTCTGCTTGTTGTGGTGTAGTGGAAAAACCACGATACTTACATCAGAAGACAAGACCACAAAGGGTTGGAGAAAACAGGTTTATTTGCACAAAGGTTCAGAGTATTCATATGACAAATTCTGAACCCTGGGTTATTTCCAGCGTGTCATTCTTATACAGCTTGCCGCCCATGCTTTTACCCAAGGGATGATTTCTTATCTACCTTTAACATACTAAAAGAGAGAAGTTCATATCTTGAGACCACACACATAAGAAAAAAGGGAAGTTTATATAATGTGCAGAAAACCACACTCCCCTACACATGTAATATCTTACACCATTTGTGACTTTTGGTTGGCACATCTTGTAAAAATGTTTCTTCATAGAATTGCACACAGGTCATCACACTCGGCCAGTTTATAATATTAGTTAATGCTTTCAAAACATCACCTCTGTTAATTAAAATGTTGTTTATAGTATTTTTCCATTTCCCTTAATGGCATTTTCTACTGCCACAGTGGAGTGCTCAATTTGTATCTCTTTGTATCCCAAAAAATTAGTAATCCTTCTGGGATCAGCCATCTGAAATTCACTCCTCTATTAATCAATTTCCTTGTTAAGAATTGGTATTCTCTTCGGGCTTCTCTAATTCTTCTTGGAATCTGTTTGAAAACTACCAATTCTTTATCTTTATATTTCAGTGGTTGATCCCTCACCAATCTCAGGATCTCATCCCGTACTGCTCTTTTACTAAATCTAACATGAACCTCCCTAGGCACTCTATTTCTTCTTGCATAATTTGAATTCACTCTAAAAACTTGATCAACTTCTCTTTTGATTTGATCCATTTCCATTCCGCCAATAATTCACTCATCAGTAGTAACACGTTCTCATCACTCTCTTCTGTCACATTTTGAAATCTTAGAAAGTATGATGCACATTCCATCTCCATTGATGCCATGCTTTCTTCCAGCTCTGTGTTAGATTGCACCAATCTCTGATTTTTATCTTGGAGAGCTTCTAATTTCTGGTCCACTAGTACTGACTTATCTTCAATATTTTGCATTCTTTGTTGAGTATCTGACATCGCCTGTTGAAAGGCTTCCATTTTTTGATCCATCTTAAGCAAATCATTTTTCAAGTCTTCAAAGTCCTTTTTCATTTCCATTTTAGTATCTGCAATTGCCTGGAGAATGGCTAGTGTATCCTCCTGCTGTGTGTCCGGTTGTAAGAACGTTGTAATCAATTTTTGAAGCGATGGACTAATTGAGGTTGATGCAGGAGCCGAGGAGCCCTTCCTCACCCCTTTTGCCAAATTTGAAACACTCATCTTGATTATTGTATTTATTTTTAATTCATCATCAAGCCCGATGGCTCAGTTAGTTATAATCCAAAAAGAGGGCCCGGTGGCCAATTATAATCCACCAAAAGGCTCAGGAAAAGAAAGAGATAAGCAAAAAAAAAAACGAAGAAGAAGAAGAAGAAGAAGAAGATATAATCCAAAACCCTCAATAAAAAGATAAAAAGGAAGATATCCAATAAAAGTATTATCAAAACATAGAAAAATATATATATAAAGGAATAGCAATTCTCTAAACAAAAAAGAAAATGGAAAAAGAAAAACATAAAACATATGTTTATATCCACACAACAAAGCTGATAAAAAAGGAGTAATAATAATAAAGAATATCTAATTTATAATCCAATTAAAGACAAAAAGATCTTCTTCTATGGTTCCCTTATCTTAAAAAGAATAAATCCGGAAAGGGAACCAAACAACAAGCAAAAGTGAAAGAAAAAAAAACAAAAACAGTCTCTCTTACTAATCTCTAAGCAAGGCAGGGCAGTCAGCCAAGTTGAGCCAAAACTCCACAGCTGAATCAACAAAGTTAGTGTAGCAAAAGAACAAAGGGAAGAAGTTGCAAAATAGCCACCAGGGGATGCTGTTTCTTCCCCCACCATTTACATAGGGAGAAAGAACAGAGTTTTCCTCAAATTCCATTGCAGCCATTCTGCTTATTCTGCCTTGCTCTTATATTTTCTAAACACAAGCAATTTCTTCCAGCTTTAAATTACAATGCAGTCCTTAGTAAGCTCTGGGCCCATAACCTGTTAGAGAATTTTAATTTCTCTATTGGTGAATCACATCCAAATAATTATTTACATTGTGATTCAGAAGAGTAGCAAAATTACAGTTATGAAATAGAAACTAAAATAATTTTATGGTTGGGGGTCACCACAACATGGTGGCCACACCCACTTGGTGGCCACACCCACTTGGCCACGTCCCTGGGGGTTACCACAACATGGGGAACTGTATTATGGGGTCACGGCATTAGAAAGGTTGAGAACCACTGGTTTAAAGGGTCATTCTCACGCATTTGAAGACATCCCAAAACAAGCTAGTTGAATTCACGTGCTAACAGCAAAGCTCTTCAAGGCTTATTGAAGCAGTTTCAACATCCATTGGCTCCTTTGATTAACAAGCAAACGGAGTTACGTTCACAGACAATCCTTTGAAACCAGCCCTTCATTGCCTCAAGACGTTTAAATTGGAAGGGGGAAGGGGGTTGCTGCTCACAACTCCTTTGATCCTTTCAATTTTGGAAAGCCACAGACAGAAAGGTAAGGCTATAGAAATACACAACGCTTTCTTCAGTGAAGAGAGATGCATGCCACGACATTAGCAACTATTTTGAGAGTGGCTGAAGAGGGCTGAACTTTTCCTGAGATAGTTGGCTTGTAAACAGATCTCAAGACTATTTAGCAGAAGTATCCAAACAAGACACAAAGCACTTTATAATCTTTACTTTAAAACATTGGCTATCATGCAGAGTTTGACTAGCAATGATTCCTTGCCAGCAGATGCTAGTCAATATGCAAATAAACTTTGTCATGCAGTGGCTACTTGTAGAGTTAACAGTGAATTAACAAAACAATGCATCTGAATCACACCTTCTTTGAACGCTGTCTGCCAAACAGATATCCTGACTTTACTTTACAGGCATTTAGTGGGAGACTGGCCCCATCAAATTACTGTTGCAGGCGATTGAAGGAATTTAGCCACATCCAATTACTATTTGCCTTTATGAAGCTGATATGAGTTCTGATCATTCTTTTACTATTCTGATCTTGAGTTAAAATGCCTTATAAATCAAATCAGATAGATAACTCAATAGAAATGATTTCATAACAAAAACATATTTTAATCAGAAAGATTACTTGCATTCATGCTGTGGTTGTTACTTCTGGAAAATACATCCTTTGTCCATTCCTATAGGTAAAAGAATGATGCTCTCTTCCATACCATCTTTATAACAGCGCAGGCTCATCAGGTGACATCTGATGGCCCATGCTTCTTTCAGACAAAGACATTCCAAACTGGCTTGTGTCCAGGAAGTCTCCCAAAGCCCTTTAGAGACTCCTCCCACTGACCCATTAACATGGGATGACTGACTAGCTAAACTGCAATTCCCATAATCCATCTCTGAAGGAAACACCACTTAACTCTATAAATGCCAGCTATTCTAACATACTGATACATGCTCTCTAGTTAGGGTTACATAGAGCTATACGGTTCAGAACAATGACTATATAATAGTTTCCCACAATAGGCACATGTTCAGGAATCATAATGTGCAGTCAGCATGATTTTTCCCCACTAAGTTGAATGAAGCTGTTAAACTATGAGAGAACAGATTACTTAAAAAAAAAATAAAACACCACTACTATCTTGTGGATATTAATTTTATTGCAAAGATATTTCCAGAAAAATTGGAATTATTGAAGTATCATTGCGCTTGCATTGGAATTCTGACAACATATATTAAAATCATATAGAACTCATTTTTCTCACATTTCAGGCTCCAGTCTATGAAGGAACTGAGGAATCATTGTTTATTGATTTGATTTATATCCCTCCTTTCATTTAGGAGATTAAGATGGTATGTATAGCATTCCTCCTTTTCCACAAGAACTGTGTCAAGTATTACCCGGTAAATTTTCATGGTTGAGGAGGGACTAGAATCTTTGCTAGTGCAAGATCTTAACCACTACCTCCTAAACTCAGATGACTATGCAAGTTTCCAACAAATAATGATTCCCTTGCATTTGTTATTCTATGGACTTCATATTTTTATCAATAGTTTTTTATAAGCTGTTTTCAATTAATGTTAAAAAGTATTACTTGCTCACAGTAAGCAACTACATATCAATAGTTATAATACAAAAGTGAATCTCATTATCCATAGCACACATGTTTAATTTCTCTAAATGCAGAGTATAAATTACTTTGATGTTATTTTTATAACATTTGGAGGGCAATAATAAATGCTCTGGTGAAAAAGCAAGCTACTATTATTTACATCCTTCCATCTGTATAACAAGAATAAATTGGAATTATTACATCCTGTCAAGCCTTCAATTATACCTGCTTGATTCAACTCTTCAATGTTGTTAACATAAGTTACTAGATACAGGAAGCCATCACAAATCCCATCATGTATTTTGCTTTCCTTTGGCAAAGAGGTGAAAAAAATCTGTAGCTATGAAGATTACAGCTGTTGGGGACTGTCTTTAGCAACATCTAGAGAGCTACAATCATGGAAATGGACTGTTATCAACTATGATTTTAGATACAAAAAATTGAGAGTTTTTTGTTAATAATATTGCCAGAATAGCAAGACAGAAGGACTGAACTCAAATATAGGACTTTATTGCCACATCCTGTCAACCAAAAACCCTTAAACTTATGATCTTACTTCAGTTTTCCTTTGCTTTACAGATCTGTCGAAGGTTGTAAGTGCAAGGATACTGTCTAAATACCTCAAGTGGTTAAGCTACCATTGCCCTTTTCCTGTCATCACCATAATTACAGAGTGGATATTAACAGATATTACCTCTATGGATCATTACCTTGCAATGGTAAAGAGGCTTGTGCATCCCAATGAACTGTATGAGTATATATTCTCAGAAAGATCATGAGCAGATCAGAAATAATCTACTGAAGAAGAAAATGGTGGCTAACTCCAATACTCTATCAGGAAAATCAAAATGACATTCACCAGCAGGACAATGTTGACATGATGATTTTGTCATAATTCATTATGATATGAGATTTTTCTTCTATTTATTTGCTACTGCATTTATAGCCATCTGGAACTCTTATATGACTTTAATAAAGGAATTAGATTTTCATGTGAATATAAAACTACTCCTACCAACAAATATAATAATAATAATAATGATGATGATGATGATGATGATGATGATGGACGTGGCAGTGCCTGGAGACAGCAGAATAGATGAGAAAGAACTGAAGAAGATAACAAAATACAAAGACCTACAAATAGAAATAGAAAGACTGTGGCAAAAGCAAGCAAGGGTAGTACCAATAGTCATAGGCTCCTTGGGTGCAATCCCAAAACAACTGGAGCACCACTTGAACACCATTGGCATTGACAAATTCGCTATTAGTCAATTGCAAAAGGCGGCCTTACTAGGAACTGCTTCCATCCTGCGATGATATCTGTAATACCATCAAACATCCCCATCTGCCTATCCCGGGTCCTGGGTAAGGACTCGATAGGTAGACAAAATGCCAAATCCAGTCTGAACATCTGGCTGACTGTGCGATGATCGGTAATAATAATAATAAAGTTGGAAGAGACTTGGAGGTCATCTAGTCCAACCCCCTGTTCAGGCAGGAAACCCTATAGCATTTCAGACAAATGTCTGTCCAGTCTCTTCTTAAAAACTTCCAGTGTTGGAGCATTCACCGCTTCTGGAGGCAGGTTGTTCCACTGGTTAATTGTTCTAACTGTCAGGAAGTTTCTCCCTAGTTGCTTCTCTCCTTGATTAGTTTCCATCCGTTGCTTCTTGTCCTGCCTTCAGGCACCTTGGAAAATAGCTTGACTCCCTCTTCTTTGTGGCAGCCCCTGAGATATTGGAACACTGCTATCATGTCTTCCCTCGTCCTTCTCTTCATTAAACTAGACATACCCAATTCCAGCAGCCTTTCCTTATATGCTTTAGCCTCCAGTCCCCTAATCATCTTTGTTGCTCTTCTCTGTACTTTTTCTAGAGTTTCAACATCTTTTTTACATCGTGGTGACCAAAACTGGATGCAGTATTCCAAGTGAGGCCTTACCAAGGCATTGTAAAGTGGTATTAATACTTCACGTGATCTTGATTCTATCCCTCTGTTAATGCAGCCCAGCACTAACAGCTGCAGCAAACTGCTGGCTTATATTTAAGTGATTGTCCACTAGGACTCCGAAGTCCCTCTCACAGTTACTACTATTGAGCAAGGTACCCCCTATACTATACCTGTACATTTGTTTTTCTTGTTTAAATGTAGAACCTTACTTTTTTCACCATTGAATTTCATTTTGTTAGATAGCGCCCAGTGTTCAAGTCTGTCCAGATCCTCCTGTATCCTAAGCCTGTCCTCCGTCTGCAAATTTGATGAGTTCCCCATCTATCCCTCATCCAAATTGTTGATGAATATGTTGAAGAGCACTGGGCTCAGAACAGAGCCCTGGAGCACCCCACTACACACTTCCCTCTATGTAGATGTGGTTCCATTGAGGACCACACGCTGAGTACTGCCGGTCAGCCAGCTACGGATCCATCTGGTGGTGATGCTGTCTAACCCACATTTTTCTATCTTATCAAGTAGTAGGTTGTGATCTACTTTATCAAATGCCTTACTGAAGTCCAAGTAAATTATATCCACAGCATTCCTCTGATCCACTAATTTTGTCACTTGGTCAAAGAATGCAATAAGGTTTGTCTGGCATGATCTGTTTTTGACAAACCCATGATGGCTTTTAGTAGTGATTTTGTTTGCCTCTAGGTGTTTGCTAATTTGTTGTTTGATTATCTTTTCCAGAATCTTCCCAGGTATTAAGGCTGATAGGTCTGTAATTTCCTGGATCCATTTTTTTTTTCCTTTTTTGAAGATGGGAACTAGTTCAATGATTCTGAGATCACATCTGCCAGTTCCTTGAGAACCCTGGGTGTAATCCATCTGGTCCTGGTGATTTGAACTCGTCTAGGCTGGACAGAGTTTTCTTGCCTATCTTAACTTGCGTTTCTATTCTGTTTTTTATGGCACTATTTTTGGTAGGTTGGTCTGTTTTTTCCCTTTGTGTAAAGACAGATGCAAAAAACTAATTAAATAGTTCTGCTTTCTCCCTGTTGCTTGTCACCTTCTTGCCACTTTCCCCACTAATGGACCAATCGTTTCCTTCACTTTTTTCTTGTTTTTTACATGTTGAAAGAAGTTTTTTTTGTTATTTTTGACTTTGGTCGCAAGCCTTGGTTCATTTTGAGCCTTAGCTTCCCTCACTTCATCTTTGCAGGCTCAGGCTATTTGCTGATGTTCTGACTTAGTTATGTGCCCCTCTTTCCACTTTCTATACTTGTCCTTTTTATCTTTCAATTTATGTTAGAGAATTTTAATTTCTCTATTGGTGAAAAATAAATCAGAAGGTCTCACAGTTGACTGCATTTAGCTGATTCAAAATAACTTCTTTATATCAAAATATTTACATTAGCATACATTCTTCTTTACAGCAACATAGCTTAATTGAAGACTTCTTACAGAGACAAACCTGAGACTGGAAATCCAGCTCCTAACTCAATAATCTTTTTGCACAGACTCAGTAGCACTTTCCTCACATTGGCTGACTGAGTTACCACATGACTCTTCCTGCTCATGAATATTCCAACAATTTATATGCAAGAAAACATTTTGTTTTGAATAGCCTCTATAAATGTAATAGAATATTGAGACTGATTTTATGTTAAAATTGCTAAAATGCTAATTTATAGCTTGATAAACCATGGTATAGTGCATATCTCAATGATTGGGTCACATAAAATATTTCATCATAATCCATGATTTTAAACCACAATAGTGAGTCACAGAGCCCTAAGCTAAAAATTATGGAATATTTAACCCCTGCCTGAGTAAAGTAACAGTTCGTGGAAATTCATATTTTGACCACTGACGAAATAGTGTTAGGTTGCTGAGTTGGAAAACCATTGAGAGGTTTTGGTAGTTCAAAACCCAACAGCAAGTCATCTGATGGATATGAGCTCCCATCAATTTGTCCTAGCTCTTCTTGCCCACCTAGCAGTTTGAAAGTATGCAAATGCAAGTAGATAAATAGGTATCACTTCTGTGGGAAAATAACAGGGACATGAAAGGTCCTTCCTCAGGCATCCCTTGGACAACAGTGATGTCACCGGTTAATCCTTTCAACCCAAAAGAACTTTGGTAGCTGTTTCCAATATCAATGTAGTAGTGTTACAATAGGTGGCAGCATCTAGCCAACTTTAATAAATTTTGGAAAAACTAGGCAAGGTTAAATCTGGTCTGCAATTGGAAGAAAAATCGTCTAATTGCTGCAATCAGTATGCTGGTTACAATGATTACAATATTCTGTTCATCTAGGAATAGACAGAAAGCCAGAACAACATGGTATAAACATGCCTACAACATTCTAATAATTCTTTCCACTAAACATATTTTAAAGAACTTTTTGAGCTATTTTAGAAATTGGTTATAAAAAAAGCCAATATTGTTCCTTCTGAATGTAACAAACTACTTAATTTTTTATCAGGATATGACAGGGAGCAAGATAGTTTACATAATAATTACAATGCTTTCATATCAGCTAGTAGTATAATTAGTTTTACTATTTTTATGTATTGGTGAAATAAATGTTTTAGTATTAAGAAATGCACACCAATGGTAATGATCTGACCACGATATATTGAGAAAAGAAGCAGACATTATATACTTCATTTGTACTATAACAATAACAATAACTTTAATTGGAAGAATATGCATGTGTATGAGTAGTTATTTGATAATGGCAATCCCATCATGTAAGTATGTTATTAGAATTGGAAACCTACTGGCCTTTCAAAATTCTCTACACAACTAATGGTGGAAAATTTGGATAGCTTTGGATAGCTTTCTCCAAAGGTCTCTCAGGATAAGGAAGTTTCTCAAGAAAGATTCTCAAGGGGGGGTGGTTTGGGAGGGGTTGGGTGAGGGTTGTTTTGTTTTTCTTTTGTTTTTTATTGTTCTTTTTTTGTTATTTGTAAAAACTTTTAAAAATTCTCAATAAAAAAAAAAAGAAAGAAAGATTCTCAAGGAAGAACTGAAGTTCCCCTTTCTGGCCACAAAACATGGCTATTGAAAAAGCCAATTGGATGAAGTTCCACATAATGCCTTCATTTTGAATGTAACTGGACCATAGGTAGTTGGTAGGGGTGGGGGGTTCAGGTAGTTGGAGCAAGAATTGCATGACAAGGGTCAAGCAGTTTCATGTTCTTTTCCCAGGACTGTTGCTGCACAAATACTGTGTTCATTAGCTGACCAGTACAGTAATATTTCTTTGGTAAGTGATCAGCAACATTGAAAAAGATACAAAATGAAAGTAAAATTAAATAGGTGATACTACAATAACTTAAGAAGAAGTCTCATTTGCTTCTTTCTTGTAAAATGGTGACTCTGACCAGACTGGTTTTGCTTCATATGCTAATTAGAAAAAAATTCTATTTTTTAATTTTTCAAATAGAAATTATTGATATCTCACCTTTTATAACAGAAACTTAAGACATAATACATAATACCATGTTCACCTATTTTTCATCACAACCCCATCCTATAAGGTAGATTGGGCTAGCAGAAATTTACCTGTGATCCAAATTTACCTGTGAACTTTCGTGGCTGGGTGTAGATGTTGGCTTTTCTCCCTCAGTCCAACACTTTGGTTATTACCCCATACTGTATCTCAGTTAAGATACTGTCAGAGAAATGTATGCTTGATCCATTGTTATATCATGCTGCTAAGAATGACTGGAACATTCAGACAGCCCTATGCTATCACCAAATCCTCTTTTTAAAGATATTATATTTCTTTGAACAAATTACCTTGGATTCTTATCTGCTTAAAACCCCAAAGTGCTGTTCCTTATTACTTGGGAAACCATCAGTTATAGCAAAAGCCATAAGATAATCAATGCAATTTTTAAAAGACCAAAGGTACTAGTGAAAATCTAAATCTGCATTGCGTGGATGTGGTTGTCACAATTTTTAAAAGAATGTCTGGTTCTTATTCAATTTAGCTCTTGTTTAGCATTATTGTTCAATAGTGCTAGACATAGAAAAAGCTAAGGGGGGAAATCTTAGTTTGCCCTAGGGGAACTTGAATAATGTTGAAGTCCTAATAATTAATCTGTTTAAAATAATTTTTATATTGACAACTTGTAAGCTTACGATGAAAAGCAGCTGTTAATAATTAACCAAACTAGCAGCAAGATATTTAAAAAATAAAACAATTAAATTAGGTTATGTTGTTTGTTTTTAGACATTTGTTTTCTTTTCTACTAAGGTTGTTTTGGGTATCTGCATTCAAATAATTATGTTCTAATTGCTTAATATGATTATGTTATTTGTGTGGATGTGTGAATTTCATTGAATACGTTTCTGCTATTATAAGTGAATTAGGCAACTGTAAGGACCTGCCTCAACTAGATCTCTCAAGGAAGCAGAATCTTGAAACAGGCATTGTTTCAAAAGGAACTTTTATTGAGCATTAGTGATAGCAGGAAAGCAAAGCAAGATTTTATGCGCGAAAGGTTACATCAAAAGGCCAATTCAGGTTTCCTCCCACCATATCCAAACATCCATTTGAAATCCAGCCAATCCATAGGTACTAGGTTGTTTTGAGAACCTATGATCTAGGTCTCTCTTGGTTTCATTTCCCAACAGTGCCAGGCTCCATCGTCTGGAGATAAGACAGATGTTTTTAAGCCACATTCTTTTCACAAAATAGCCACCAGGGGATGTTGTTTCTTCTCCCACCATTTACATAGGGAGAAAGTAAAAGAGAGGAAAAAAATGTTCCGACAATCAATACACAAAATTAACACTCCAAAAAGTTCTAAGAAAGAGCAGTTAAGGTGGCTTTTCCCAATTAGAATAATAATAGATCTTTCTTCTCCTTTATAATGAGACAAGCTGGTTCCTTCACTGTGGCTTCAATTCAAAGGATTTTCAAAAGTTTTTAACACGCTGAAACCCCGCTGCTTTTTGGGAGGGGGGAGAAGTAAAAATCCCTCCTCCTCCTCTCCTTAAGCTTCCAGATTAACTTTAAAGGCAGGCAATTTTCTCCAAGGTCCGCTTTGCAACAAAAACTGATATCATCTCACCTGGACCAGTTGCTTGCTTCCTGAAACAGCTGACTCCTATCTCCAATGATCTGCTGAGAATGGCGGCAAACACGAAGCACTCCGCCTTTCTCTCACTGGTTCCAGAAGCTATTTTGAGTTTGGAGAGCCGGCTACCGTTGGCTCCCATTCCTCAAAAAGTTCACCTCTCAGTGGCCACCCCTCCAGGGTGGCATTCAGCCCTGCTGGGCCCACCAGCGACAGAAAATCGGACCTGGGCACGGAGAGATCGTGTCCCAGGGTCTATAACCAATGACATCATCCAGAATGTAACCATGTTCAGACAAATGTTTTGTCATATAGTACTCCATCTGCTATGTCAAATCATCTCTCTTGAGTCTGGCTCTTGCCTGTTCTTATTTAAGCTTAATTTCCCTTTAGTATTCAGAATATTTCTTGTCACTTGTAATTTTCTCCAAGTTGATTACATTTGAATATCCAAACCATTTTGTTCATTTAAATCATCCCTTTATTTTTACATTTCCCATATCATAAAGAAATACTATACTACTTATGAATCACATCTCTTTTATTATGGAACTCATTCATATCCAAAATTTAACTATTCTTTTAACCATATTCAAACAAGTGTTTAGTCATGTAGTACTCCCTCTGGTAGGTCAAATCATCTCTCTTGAGTCTGGCTCTCATTTTATTCTTTTGCCTAGCAGCTTTCCAAGTCAGTGTGTTCAGCTTGCCAAGGGGTTCTTCCTATATTTTTTAAGGTGTTGTTAAGAATGGGAAAGACAAATTGAGTAAGGTACTTTTCAGGGGGAGTTTCGCCCATTTATATTTGTTAAGAAGCTTCCACTTTCCTTCTCCCTCAATTTCTCTTTTAATTTTTTGTCTCCCAAACTCTAGTGATTCTCCAGATAGCTCTATTGTCCATGTTATCAAATCTTCTTTCTTATCTTCAGGCTTGTTTTGAGGTCCTGAAAGATAAAATGTATTTTCTATTTCCAATATTATAGCAAGATCTTGCAGATTTTTCTTTGTCTGTGTTAAGCTGTAATTTTCTTCATTTGTAGCCTCCATCTTTTGGTCACTTTCCTCTGGTTTTTGTTCATTCTTTGTCACCATTTTCTGAGAATTTTTAAATTGTGATCTTAGGTCAAAAATGTGCTCATTTATATCACCAAAATTATTTTTAATCTCATCATGATTTGAATCAATTGCCATTTGAATTAGTTGCAACATAGCATACATTTCCCCTGGAAGATATTTGTCTTGTCTGGAAGTATTACTTCTGCAGATCTCTGATGTTCCAGACTTGGGATTTTAGAAAAGAAATGTGTGTGGTGTGTGCAACCTCCATTTTCATTAAACCAACCAGTCTTAAGTTCCAATCACTATAGTCTTGTACCTTTCTTATCTATATGAACAATCCAAAATGTTCAAAACACTTAAAGACAATCTGGTAATTTCCCCTCTAGAAGAAGAGCCAAAAAGTCAAGGTTTTTCTTTCTCTGCAAATGATTCTTAAACTTAATTATCACAGCTCAGTGAGTATTTGTAATCCAAGAAGGTCATCAGTTTTCATAATAATTGTATTTCTCATTCTGCAATAGATAGCCCAGTGTATTTTCTTTCCTCTATTCTCAGCTGTTCTTTGTTTAGCTGAGAGTCACTGAGGATCAAAAGGATAAGTTGTGTTCTGTTTTTAGGCATCTTGCCAATTTCTGAGTCAGGGCAGCTTTTGTTCTATATTCTGTTACACTAGATGTCAGTAGCTGTTTATTTTCCAGCTTTTAAAACAAAAAGATTATTTTCTTATAATTTCATCAATATTCTTTTAAATGGAAAATCTTAACAATTTTCATAGTTTTCAGTTTTATCCAGATTATAGTTTTACATTATTCCATTTCAATGTATTTCTGTCTCCCATAAAATTAAATCATTGCTTCCATCTATGGAAGGGTGGGGTTAGAATCCCTTTCCTTCTCACTTTTGGAGGATTTTTTTGCTTCTTGGGGATCTTTTTCAGGAAATCAATTTCAAAATAGAGAAGAGAAGGTCAATATTCTCACCCAGCTCCAACATGCTGCCCACAGTTGTTCTAACTTGATGCTTTTGAACTTTGGATGCCAGTAGCTTGGGCTAGTCACCAGAGTGCAGCTAGCCTTTCTCCTGTAAGGTTGGAGGGCTTCCCCCGAATCAAACAGATCAACTGCCATCTTTCTGTGATCAATGGGGGGAGTCCTCCTTCTTTGTCACCTCTCTGGGATGACTTTAGACCCATTTAGGGTCCCCAGGCAGGACGAAACCAGCAGGAACTCCACAATCCCTCGGCCACGTCACTACGATGCAAAACCAGAAGTCTATTCTGCCTCTTTTAATATTCTGTAGAATATTTTCATTCTGGGAAGCGGGGTTTCCCACAATGACTTGCCAGGATTAATGAAAGATCCCATGGTACATATGCCAATCATCCTAAATACATATTATAACATCTTGCTCAATGCAGATGATATGATTTTATTATTGTATTCACAAATAAGATTGTGTAGGCCATTAAGAAGATTTAGCTCCTACTGTCAGGATAATTCTCTAACTGTTAGTATATCCAAATAAAAAATTATGGTGTTTGGAAAACATCATCAGAGACATAGATAGCAATTAGATGGTGAACCAATTGAACAGGTTAACACCTTCTTATATGTAGGCGTAACTTTTTCCAAGACTGGATCTTGGGTTTGCCATAACAACTGAATACACTTAGAGCAGAAGCTCGTTTGAATTTACTGCTTAAATTAAAAAATCATAGTTACCGATGGTCCTTAGCCCCATTAATTAAAGTATATAAAGTTAAGCTTACCCCTGTGCTCTTGTATGGAGCAGATATTTGGGGTCTACATTCTACTACAGTATTAGAACAAATATAGTCCCAGCACCTGAGATGTATTTTGAGTATAGATCTGCAGCAGTTAGAGCTGAATTGGGAATTTATACAATTCATGCACTGTGTAAATATAACTACTGTACAAAATCAATGAAATAGGGACTTCCGGTGGCTGCGTTGGTGTTGATAGCAACTGTTTTACAGCTGCCTCTCGTGGGAGATCGTAAAAGCCGGTTAAACAGTGACAACCAGCTGTTTTATCGCTTGAAACCTTCTTCCCAGGTGAAGGGAAGAAGGTGAGCTTTCTCCTGGATAGGAGTTGAACCTCACCAACCTCCCAGGGATTTTTTCTCGAGAGGTGAAGTGTGAGAGATCCTCCAAAGTCTGGGTGTTGCTCCGTTTCCTGGGATGCCTTTGTTCTCCGAGAACGAAGCCAGATGCCGCCTCCACTGCTGCTCTCCTAATGAAAACTGTAAGTGACTTTTAAAGCAGACAGAGCTCTCAGGAGAACAATGACTGGATTTTACTTCCAACTTAACTTGGGGAGAACTAACATCTTCTGTTATTATCTGAACAAATTGCTGGAGCAAGAAATATGGTGGAGGAATATTGTTTCTTTGTTACTCTTCTTGTTTGAACACTTTCATTTTCTACTTTTTATTGATCGAGCTTTATCAACGTAATGGACTTGATTTGTTTAAGAGAATTCTTTTTTTAAGAAGTAAACTTCTTTTTTTTTTGCTGTTCTTGCTCTTTTTACTTTTACTAGTTTTTAATTCTTTTTAAAAAAAACAATTTTTTTTCTTTATTAAAATGGCCTCAAAACGTCCTGGACCTGCTTCTCTTCCTAAAGTTGCAACTCCTTCTTCAGTAACTCAGACTGTACAACAACAACCCAGACCTAAACTTTCTCCACCCTCACCACCACTGCAGTCAATAACACTTAAAGATTTGCAAGATGCTTTGGAAAACATTTATGAGAAAACTATACAAAAGACAGCAGAACTTATTGAGAAAAAAAATGATCAGATGAGAGTAGATATTATTTCTGCACTGAAGGGGCTTGCTGGACTTGTAGAAAAAATTGATGACAGGGTGGATGAAGTGGTGGGGAAGGTTGAAATACTACAAGATAGAGTTGATAAGATAGACGATAATGCAGACAATGTTCAGGATAAGATTTTAATGTCACAATATAGAGAAATGGAGTTCGCTTTGAGAATAAGAGGCTTGAAGGAGAATATTCAGGAAAATTTGAAGGAAGAAATTGCAATTGAATTGGCTTCTATTTTGGAATGCAACCCTGAAGCAATGTTGAGAGATATAGAAAAGATTTTTAGAGTTAATTCATGGGTCGCAAAACAGAGGAAGCTACCAAGAGATGTGGTGGTTTATTTTGCTAGAAGATCTTTGCGGAATGAAATTATTCAGGCTTTTTATAAGTACAGATTTCAGATAGCAATTCAAGATGTGATAATCTTAAAAGAGATACCTTCAAAAATCCTTAGGAGAAGGAGAGATTTTGCTTTTTGGGTGAATGAACTTAAGAAACAACAAATTCAATTCAGATGGGATATTCCTGTGGGGATAGTGGTGACTTATCTGGGCTTATGTTATCGTCTTAATACAATTTCTAAAGCAAAAGATTTTTATATGACTGTGTTAAAAGCAGAGTCACCACCATCTCCAAGATCAAAAAAAGATGAAAGCAAGGCAGAAACACAGTCTGATGTAGGCTTAAAGCCACGCCCAGCAGAAGAGTTATTGGTTGAATCTATTCAATTAATTGATGACCCAAAACAACAGAGAATTACATGTGCTGCCTATAAACGTAGAGAAAGAGAACAACAACAGCAACAGCAACAACAACAAAAGGTTGATGATGGATTACACTTTACTTCGGAGCCAGTGGGAGGAGCAAGGCCAAAGAAGTCATCGACTGCAAGTCTAGAGGTTTTGTTCCAAAGGCTTCAACCTGCCAAGAATGGCAAAGCTTCTAACCTGGAATGTTAACGGCTAAACACTCCACAGAAAAGAAAGAAAGTTTTTTACTATTTGAAACAACATAAAAATGATATTATTTGTTTGCAAGAGACTCATATTATTTCCAAAGATCAAAAATACTTGTTTAACCCTCGGCTTGAGGTACATTTTATAGCTCCTGCATTGCAGAAAAAAGGAGGTGTAGTTATATATGTAAGAAAAGAGCTTTCACCAAAATTAATTGACTTGGACTTACAAGGCAGATATGTTATTATTGATCTTTTAATAAATGATAATAGAACTCTTCTTGTTGGATTATATGCTCCCAATCAACAACAAAAACATTTTTACAAGATGATTCATCAGAAACTAATTTCTTTGGATTATAAATTGGTTATTATGATGGGAGATTGGAATGGTGTTTTGGATCCAAGCAAAGATAAGAAGGGTTCTTTTAAAGTGTGTAACCAGGCTAGACTTCCGAAAACTTTTTTTGATTTAAAGGAAGATTTGGAACTCAGAGATATTTGGAGAGAACGTAACCCTCAGGAAAAAGATTTCACCTTTTTTTCAGACAGGCATCAATCTTATTCTAGAATTGATTTTTTTCTAGTTACTAATGACTTTTCTTTCAGAGTGAAGAATAATAAGATATTTTCTAGAATTTTTTCAAATCATAGTCCTGTATGGTTGCAAATTTCTTTGGATAAAGGGTCTAGAAGGTCTTGGAGGTTAAATGAGAATTTATTTAGATATGAAGAGAATATACAGAAATGTAGAGGTTATTTAAAAGAATTTTTGTCTTGGAATATGAATAAGGGCACCTCGATGCCAATGGTTTGAGATTCCAGTAAAGCATACATGCGAGGGATTTTGATCTCTATGAATAATGCTCATAGATGTAAACAAACTGAGAAGCGTAAAGAGTTGGAAGATGAGATTAAATGTAAGGAAAATATTTTATTATCAAATCCAATGGATAATAATTTGAAAGCTTCTATAACTCTGCTTAAGGAACAATTTAATATGTTAATAGAGGATCAGATGGCAATTAATTTGAGGTACATGAAGTATAATACATTTTGTAATGCAAATAAACCTGGTAGATGGTTGGCTTATCAATTATGTAAGAAGCAGAAATCAAGGATTATAAACAAAATATGTTATAAAGGCAAAGAGGTGTATCAACAAAATTTGATTAAAAAGGCTTTTTTAGATTTTTATTCTAAGTTATATACTAGTGAAGCTATACAAATCTCAGATGTGGAAAATTATTTACAACAAGTCAATTTTCCCAGACTTACGACTGATCAGCGTGATAGAATTAATGCTGCAATTACTGCTGAAGAGATTACCTCTGCAATTAAACAATTAAAGGTTGGTAAGATGCCAAGTACTGATTGATTAACTGCAATTTATTACAAGATGCTATTGGAAGAAATGATAGAACCATTGAAGGAACTTTTTAATGACATTTTGTTGGGAGCAGAGTTACCTCCATCCTGGAAAAGGACCTTCATATCATTGATTCCAAAGGATGATCAGGACTTGTCCCAGCCTAGAAATTATAGACCTATATCTTTGTTAAATACGGACTATAAGATTTTTGCAAAGATTTTGGCAAATAGATTAATGTAGGTTTTGAAACAACTGATTCATACTGATCAATCAGGATTTATAACAGGAAGATATATGAAAAATAATGTAAGACAATTGGTTAATATAATAGAATATTTGGATAAGAATAATCAAATTCTTGCTGCCTTAATATTTATAGATGC
Organism: Crotalus tigris; assembly: GCF_016545835.1. Classification (NCBI taxonomy): domain Eukaryota; kingdom Metazoa; phylum Chordata; class Lepidosauria; order Squamata; family Viperidae; genus Crotalus; species Crotalus tigris. The sequence continues at coordinate 60,418 of NW_024097918.1, forward strand.
GGAGAAAGCTTTTGATCAATTAGATTGGAAATTTTTATTGAAAGTGGTAGGGAAATGAATTTTGGAGATAATTTTTTGTGTGCTCTTAAAGCTGTATATCAGCAAAAATCAGCACAAATTATAATTAATGGGGGATTAACAGAGCAATTTAAAATAGAAAAAGGTACTAGGCAAGGTTGTCCTTTATCCCCCTTTGTTATTTGTATTAACTATGGAAATCTTACTTATTAAAATTCTAGATTAAAAGGAATAAAAATAAATAAGATGGATTATAGGTTGAAAGTTTTTGCTGATGATTTGGTGGTGACATTATCTTATCCAATAGATTCGGTTAATGAATTGGTTGAAATTTTAGCGCAGTATGGACAGGTCTCTGGTTTTAAGGTGAATAAGAATAAAACTAAAATTTTACTTAAAAATGTGTCTATGAAGGGAAAAGATACTATAGCTGAAGCAACAGGTTATGATGTAGTTAATAAGGTTAAGTTTTTAGTAGTATATATCACAACATCTAATGGGAAATTGTATAAGAATAATTATGAACAATTGTGGATAAAGGTACAAAAAGACCTAAATGACTGGCAAAAACTACAATTATCTTTGTTGGGGAGAATTTCAGTAGTAAAGATGAATGTTCTACCAAAGTTTCTTTTTTTGTTTCAGATGTTACCCATTTTGAAAAAGGATGCAAATTTGGAAGAGTGGCAGAGGGGAATCAATAAATTTATATGGGGTGGCAAGAAACCAAGGGTTAAGTTTAAGATTTTACAAGATGCTAGAGAAAGGGGTGGACTTAAAGCACCTAATCTGAAATTATATTATGATGCGGACATTTTAACTTTAGTAAGTGATTGGCTCAATTTAACAAACAAAAATATTTTGGTTCTTGAAGGCTGGGATTTATTATTTGGTTGGCACGCATATTTAGTTTTGATAAGAAAGTAGATTGGGTGTTTAAGTCACATATTTTAAGAAATGCCATACTCCATGTCTGGAGGAAGTATTATTATAAATTGAACTATAAAATACCCATTTGGGGGATTCCTGGACAGGCAATTCAATGGGTTTCTAAAGGGGCGAATTTTGACAATATTTCCTATAAAGAGTTGCTCATTTGGTCAGGTACAGATTGGCAATTAAAATCTTTTGATTTGTTAAGGCAAGAAAATATTTTACAATCATGGTTTCAATATTTACAAATAATGGAGAGATGGAGGGTAGATAAGAAGGTGAGAATTACTTTAACAGATGAAAACTTGGTAATTCAGATTAAAGGTCAGAAATTTGCTCATATCAAAAGAATTTATAATGAGTTGATAAAATTAGATTCAGAAACAGAGTTAGTAAAAGATTGTATGATCAAATGGCCCAGAATATACAGGAACCAATCTTAATGGATTCTTGGGAGATAATCTGGGTTAGAAATGTTAAATTTACTCAAGCACAAAATTTGAGGGAAAACTTTTTTTTTTTTTTTTTTTTTTTTTATTAAAAGTTTTATAAATTTTACAAAAAAAAACAAGAACAATACAGAACAAAAAACAACATATACAAAAGAAAAAAAAATTAAACAATACATATAAAAAAAACCCCCACCCCACACCCCTCCCAAAAACCCTCCCTTCCCCCCCCCTGAGCTTCCCAGAGCAGAATATAGGCTTAAGAGATAATAATAATAAAAAAAAAAAAAAAAAAAATAAAAATTAAATTAAAAACTTTATATTTATATATATAAAAAAGATATCTATAATATATATAAAAATAAAACTTATGAAAAAGCTATATAATATTTTTGTATACCCAATCTAAATTGTATAAATTTTATCCATTTGTCCCAGATAGCAAAAAACTTCTCTTGCGTTTGTTGCTTTAAGAAAGCCGAAATCTTTGCCATTTCTGCCAGATAAGCTACTTTAAAAAACCATTCCTGCAATGTAGGCAAAGATTCCTTCTTCCAATATTGTCCAATTAACAGCCTCGCGGCTGTGATCAAGTTTAACATCAATACAACCTCCTTTGTATCACAATCTGTAACAATACCTAACAAAAATAATTGCGGAGTAAATTTTACCCTCCTTCTAAAAATTCTCTGGATATTCCACCATATTTTGATCCAAAATGCTTTTATCTCTCTACATGACCACCAAATATGATAATAGGAAGCCTCCTTATAACCACATCTCCAACATTTAGGTTGCACGTCAGGGTACATGTAAGACATTTTTTGTGGATCAAGGTGCCATCTATAAAACATTTTATAAAAATTCTCCCTTAGATTCTGTGCTTGAGTAAATTTGACATTTCTCACCCAAATAGTTTCCCAGGTGTCCAATGAAACTGGCTCACCAAAGTTCTGCGCCCATCTAATCATACAATCTTTAATTAGTTCCGTTTCTGAGTCCAATTCAACTAAAACCCCATAAATTCTCTTAATGTGGGTTTGTCTTTGATCCTTCAGTTGCTTAATAAGATTTTCATCTTCTCTAAGAAAACCCACCTTACAATCCATCTTCCATCTATCTAGTAGTTGCCTATATTGGAACCAAGAATAAGTAAAATTTTCTTGTGCTAATTCTTCCCGTGATTTTAATTGCCAGTTTTGTCCATCCCATTTAAGTAACTGTCTGTAAGACACCATATCCATTTTAACCCCTCTTTTTATTCCTTCTATCGCATGCCAAGGTATAGCCCATAATGGTACTTTAAAATCACTTTTATAATATTTTCTCCAAATCCTAAGTAAAGAAATTCTTAAAATATGAGATTTAAAAGCCCAATCTATTTTTTTATTAAATATTAAATAGGCATGCCACCCATAAAGTAAATCCCATCCCTCTAGATAAAGTATCTCAGAATTTGTCAAATTTACCCAGTCACTAATGTTAAAACCACCGCATCATAATATAATTTCAAATTTGGTACCTTGAGTCCACCCCTCTCACGGAAGTCTTGCATAATTTTGAACTTAACCCTTGGTTTTTTCCCTGCCCAAATAAATTTATTGAGACCCTTCTGCCACTCATTTAAATTAATCTCATTTTTCAAAATTGGTAACATTTGAAACAAAAAAAGAAACTTGGGTAGAATATTCATTTTTATCACTGCAATTCTTCCCATGAGGGATAATTGCAGCTTTTCCCAATTCTTCAAGTCTTTCTGTACCCCGACCCACAACCTTTCATAATTATTTTTAAATAGTTTTGCATTAGAAACAGACAGCATCACCCCCAAATATTTTACCTTATTAACAATCTCAAAACCCGTCGAGTTAACCAAAATCTGCTTCTCCTGACTCGACAAATTTTTAGGTAAAATTTTAGTCTTATTTACATTAATCTTAAAACCCGAGACCAAACCATAATGGTGAATCAACTGTAATAAGTTTACTACAGAATAATCAGGTTGCGACAAAGTAACAACCAAGTCATCCGCAAAAGCTCTCAACTTATATTCTTTTTTATTAACATATATTCCTTTAATTTCCTGAGACTCTCGAATTTTAATCAATAATATTTCCAATGTTAAAACAAACAACAATGGCGATAAAGGACACCCCTGTCTAGTACCTTTCTCTATTGTGAAAACCTCCGACAAACCTCCATTAACAATAAGTTGTGCTGTTTGTTTTTGATATATTACCTTAAGGGCTTGTAATATGTTTTCACCAAAATTCATTTCTTCCATTACTCTTAGCATAAAATGCCAATTCAGTTGGTCAAATGCTTTTTCAGCATCTAAAAATATGAGCCCTGCAGGAACTTGGTTGTTCTTATCTAAGTATTCTAATAAGTTAATAATTTGTCTAACATTGTTTTTCATATACCTTCCTGTTATAAACCCTGATTGATCTTTATGCACAAGATGATGCACCACCCTCATAAGCCTATTTACCAAAATTTTTACAAATATCTTATAATCCACGTTTAAAAGAGATATAGGCCTATAGTTTTTTGGTAAAGTAAGATCTTGATCCTCCTTTGGAATCAATGATATAAAAGCACTACGCCATGAAGGAGGAATCTCTAAACCCTGTAAGATACCATTAAAAAGATCATTTAATGGTTGAATCATCTCCTCCATTAAAGCTTTATAATAAACAGCTGTTAACCCATCCGTACCCGGTGCTTTCCCTAATTTCAATTGTTGAATTGCTGAGGCGATTTCCTCCTTAGTAATTAAACCATTAATTTCATATTTCTGATCCTCAGTCAGTTTAGGAAAACTTGCCTCAGCTAAATATTTATTTATATCTAACAGTTGTACATTAGTAGATTTGTATAGGTTTTGATAATAATCCAAAAAAGATTTTTTAATTAATTCCTTCTGAGAAACTAGTTTACCCTTATAATTTATTTTCTCTATTATTCTCAGTCTCTGTTTCTTTCTTAATTGATAAGCCAACCATCTCCCCGGCTTATTAGCATTACAAAATGTATTTTGTTTCATAAATAATAAATTGGTTGCAGCTTGATCTGCTATCAACATATTAAATTGTGACCTTAATAACTTTACAGATTCTTTAGTACTTTCATCAGAAGGATTTAGAATCAAAGCCCTTTCTTTTAGTTTAATTTCATCTTCAAGTTCTCTACGTTTCTGAATCTGATTTCGCTTATAAAAATTATTCATTTTTATCAAAACACCGCGCATAAATGCTTTACCTGCATCCCATACCATTGACATTGAAGTCCCCTTATACATATTCAAAGCAAAATAGTCCTTTAAACACTCCTTTAGTTTTTGAACATTCTTCTCTTGTCTAAACAAATTTTCATTAACTCTCCAGGATCTTCTTTCCTCTTTCTCTTGAATCAACTCCATCCAAACTGGACTATGATCCGTCAGTGATCTAGGAAAAATCTTTACATTCTTTACTTTATTATACAAATCCGTGGTAATCAAGAAAAAGTCAATTCTTGAAAAAGATTGGTGTCTGTCAGAAAAAAAAGTAAAGTCTCTCTCCTCTTGATTACGTTCCCGCCAATAGTCCCTTAATTCCCAGTCTTCTTTCATATCAAAAAAGGCTTTAGGTAGCCTTGCTTGTTTAAGAAAAGGAGAGGAACCTTTCTTATCCCTTTGTGTATCTAAGACACCATTCCAATCACCCATTAATACCACCGATCTATAATCAAGCAAAGTTATTTTTTGGTGTAACTGTTTATAAAATTGTTCCTGTTGTTGATTTGGAGCATAAAGTCCAACTATAAGTACTTTCTTACCATAAATACCAAGTTCAATCATCACATATCTCCCCTGGGGATCTGATTCTACCAGACAAGCTGGCAGGTTTTGTTTGACATATATAACAACTCCCCCTTTCTTCCCAGGTGCAGGAGATATAAAATGAGATCCCAAACGAGCATTAACTAAATATTTCTGATCTTTAAGTAGAATATGAGTTTCCTGTAAACAAATAACATCATTGGTATGTTGTTTCAAATAATAAAAGATTTTTTTCCGTTTCTGAGGAGAATTCAATCCATTAACATTCCAGGTCAAAAACTTTGCCATCTCCCTTGGCACGCAGCCTGGAGAAGACACCATCAAACTCTGACAGAGCTGCGTGTGTTGCATAACTCTTGGGTCTTGCTCCTCCCACCGGCGGTGATGCACTTCCAGGAGAATTCTCTTTGGGCTCTTTTTTACGTTGCTCTTTCTCTTTACGCTTATAAGCTGCACGAGTCATCCTCTGCTCTTTAGCCTCCGTTTGGCGTTGCTTTGCCACTTCTATCATCCCTGCGGAAACCAAATCTAGTGCCTCAGATTGCTGCTCAGGTTCCTTAGCACTCAAAGATTTCCGACCAGATGAAGTTGAGCCTGCACTCAGGACCGAAGTATAGAAATCTCTAGCTTTGTCAACTGTGTTCAATCTGTAACGTGTCCCAGCATGGCTCAAAACGATACCCATCGGAATTTCCCATCTGAATGGCATCGATCTAGCTTTAAGCTCATTGGTTAAAAAAGCAAAGTCTTTCCTACTTCTTAAAATTTTAGATGGGATTTCCTTTAGAATGATGACATCTTGGGCGGCAATCTGAAATCTTTTGTTGTAAAAAGCTTGTATAATCTCATTCCGCAGGGACTTCTTTGTAAAGTAAATCACCACATCTCTGGGCAAATTCTTCTGCTTAGCAATCCAGGAGTTGAGTCTATAAATTTTTTCTACTTCTCTCTGTAATTCTCCTTTATCCATATCCAAAGCCAGCGCCAGATCACTAAGAACCACCTCCATCAAATCTTGATTCATATCTTCCTTGAGGCCTCTAATCCTCAGAGCATACTCCATTTGTCTGTATTGAAACATCAAAATATCTTCTTGTGAGGAGTCCACCTTCCTTTCCACGTCTTGAATTTTGTCATCTAAAGAGTCAACTTTGTCTTCCACTTCCTCAAGCCTTGCATCGAGCTTAACCACCACAGTAGCCAAACCTGAAACAGCTGCCAGTATATCTTGTCGTAATTCATTATTATTTTCTTGCAATTTAGACTTTATCCCCGTTATCTCTTCTTTGAGATCAGATTTAATTTCTGATTTAATCTGTGAAACAAATTGAGTCATTTCCTCTCTCATTTGAACTACAATCTCTCCCATTATGCCTCTAACCTCTTGCACTGAAAGTCCAGGTAGAGGAGGGGAGGGTGGTGGCTGAGCCGGTGGTGCATGTTTAGATTGTTGTTGTAGCTGTGCAGTGGAAGTTATAGGAGAAGAAATAACCTTGGGTACTGAGGAAGGCTGCTGCCTCTTTGAAGCCATTTTAAAAAGCACAATTGTCACTTCCCTTTCCCCTCCAGCCAAAAAGGGAGGAGGAAAAAAAGAAAAAAAGAATTTTTAAAAAGAGACAAACTATAATCATTAAAAGTCCAGAATAAATCCCAAGAATAAGTAATAAAAGAGCAAACAATTCAAAAAAAAAATTCTAAGCCAAAAGCAAAAGCAAAAGCAAAAAACAATCCTTAAAAAGGGAAAGTAAAACAAAAGAGAAAGGAAAAAAAAACTCCGACACTTTCAAAACGCCATCTTAAGTCCTTTCACTAGTATAACAAAGAAAAGGAGGAAAAATAGTAAAAATCAAAAGATAAAAAAATAAACACCTAAAATATAAGAAAAAGTCCTTTAAACTGCTCCGTCCGTTTAAAAATTACTCACCAAAATGCTGTAAACACGGAGATAGAAGCGGCGGTTTCTTTTGCTTCCAAGGAAGCAAAAACAGCTGGGAGGCGGAGATCAGCAAGAGCTCCGAGGGAACACTCCTTTCACCCCCTCTAGAAATAAATCCAGAGGGGGTTCAGGGGTTCTACCTCTACTCTTGCGTTCTCTATCCCTTCCCTTTGCCCGGGAAGGGATTTCCGAGCCGCGGGCCAGCTGATGCGCGCTGCGCTCCGCGGCTCTGACACTTCCCCAGCTGGACGGCTAAAAGCTAGCCGCCATCGCCGTCGCCTCCCACCGGAAGCTCCCGAGGGAAAACTTTTATAAAATGTTTTATAGATGGCATTTGGATCCTAAAAAGTTATCTTGTATGTATCCGAATTTGCAACCCAAATGTTGTAGATGTGGTTCCTTGGATGCAACTTATTTTTATGTTTGGTGGACTTGCAAAAATATTAAAACTTTTTGGATTATGATTTGGTGGAACATTCAAAAGGTTTTTAAAAGGAAAATTAAATTTACTCCCCAATTATTTCTTTTGGGCATTTTTGTGGATTTTGATGTTAAAGAAACTATTTTAATGCTGAATTTAATAACAGCAGCAAGACTATTGGTGGGTCAGTATTGGAAAAAAGATTCTCTGCCTTCTTTGGAAGAATGGGTGTTCAAGGTTTCTAACTTAGCAGAAATGGCTAAAATTTCTGCTTACTTAAAGGACCATTCACAAAAGAGATACGTTTCTGTATGGAGAAGATGGATAGAATATATTCAGAAGAAGTATGGAACAACAAAGTTTCATTTATTTTATGAATAATGGATTTTTATTAAATTATGAATTCAAGTTTGCAGAGAGTTAAGGGTTATTAGGATTCCGGTTATTGTATAAGTCGTAAATTTAAGTTGACTATGTTTAGTTTTCTTTTTTTTCTTTTCTTCTTTTTTTTGTAACCCTGTACTGAGCTCTGGGAAGTCGGGGGGGGGGAAACGGGGGGAAGGGGAGGGGAGAGTATGGGTAGTATGTTCAATAGTTCAGATTTTGGTGATGGAGGATTGCTCGGGCATTTTCCCTCAGACCGCATCCGATTGAGAAGAAGAGGAGAGGGATAAGTAAGTAGAAAGATAGAGGAGAGAGGGAGGGGAGGAGAGGAGGTAGAAGGAAGGGGGAAGTGAAGAGTTGAGAGGGGGATGCGGTCTGGGGGGAAATGGGTGAGCAATATCGGAATTTGTGTGTTGTATTTTAACTTCTTATGTATCTGATTTTTTTTCCTTATGATTGTAATGAAAATAAAATAATAAAAATTGAAAAAAAAAATCAGCGAAATAGAGACTGATAGACTCACTAAGTTATGTGTATTAGAGCAGATAAAATTACAATTACAAATCTCTTGGATTACTAAACTGTCAAATTTTATAAGAAGCTGTGGCCTTCCTGTCTCTTGTGCAACAGGAGAACAAGTTAAAAAAGAGCTGCTCAAAGAATCATGGACATAGAAGCACAAAATGATATAGCCATTCTTAGTAAGTATGATAACTTGAAATGACTGAGTAAATATAAGCGTACTTTTCAAACAGACAGCTATTTAAAGTTACAATTGCCAAAACATCTTAGTGAGATATTTATGGAAGCGAAATCGAACAGCTTGATATAATGGTCAGATATGGGAGGTTCCATTCTATACCATATGATGGATGTATCTGCATTTGTGGAGAGGGTAGAGGTAGAAGAACTGGCTCACATACTATTTGATTGTTGTTTGTATAAGAGGGTGAGAGACAAGTACCTTGGTTCATATATTAAATGAATGACCCACTGGGAATCCCATATTAAAACAACATACCTTATATGCGGCCAGAATCTGAAAACAACATTCTGCAGAGACTGGCATATGAGGGACTGGTGGGTGTAGATTTTAGGGGTGATACTGAAATATAATTTTATCTTATTTTACTTATCTGTATATTAAATTTTTGTATTTTACTCCAGTTTCATTTTAAATTGTTTTTATAGGATTTTATTAATAATTTGTGTTTGGAACTCTTATTTTGATATGATCTATGGACTAATCAATAAACTAAATTAACTATTACAATTAATGTACTGCATTTTTAATGGGGTATATCACTGATGTAATATTTAAGTCATTTCCTGATGATTTCCTGCCTGAACAGGGAGTTTGACTAGAAGACCTCCAAGGTCCCTTCCAACATCATCATCATCATCATCACTGAAAAATATACAAAATCAGTGGGATTTCTTTACTCCATATTGTCAGAATCCAATTATATTTCATCTTTAATTATCAAATATAGAAACTCCCAATTCTGCCATCTCTGGATTCTGCCATAAGAGGGAGAGAAGGGGGAGAACAAAGGGGCTTTATGGCCCTCACTTCCTTCAGTACACTTCAAAGGGCTGAATGTTGAATGTGTGTTTATTGTAACCTCGAAGTGTTAGCATACCAAAGGAGAGTATTTGCCTTTCATGTAGTTATCTGAAGTCTCCATCCAGACGGAAGAAAGAAGAAAAGGGGTGGAATTGTGATACTTGAAACTATCACGGGAAGGGGGGTTGATTGGGTGGGACTACTGGGGAACCCCTTAAAACCTTGAATGGAAGAGCTTGAACCCCAAGTCCTGTCTAGCATGCCTGCAACCACTTCTCTTAATAAATGATTCCTGTTGGAAGAATTATTCCAAGAGTTCTGTCTTCTTAAGATGCAAAGTGGGGTGGGTCCTTACATTAGACAGGACTTGCAAAATTAATCCACCGGGAAGGGAGACCCTTGCCGGGGGATTTTGCAAAAATTTACCATGTCAGACAACGAAGCAAGAGAGGGGGAAAACTCCCTGGAAAGAGAGCCGCTGACCCAGTTGCAACCTTGCCAGATGTTGGAATCCGAGAGGCCAGATTCCTCAGGAGAAGAAGTGGTGGAGACACAGGACCACAAGCCTCGCTGGTCGATGGGCGTTGGAAAGAAAAGTGAGTGGGGAAAGGAATCAAGAAAGGTGACCCTGAGACGGGGGACCAAGCAACCAGACTGGAAGCAGGAGATGGAGAAATCCCTGCACGCAAGTGAAGAGGGAGGAAGCTGGGCACCATACTCAGACTGGATCCTAGAGAAAGCTATTGACTGATGAAGAGAACTCTCAGCTTCCTAGGAGAGGAGAATACTGAGCCCTACGGCCGCCCCAGCTCCTGGAGCCGCAAAGGGAGAGACACCGAGGGGGACGTGGAACCTGCAACCCCAGGGACATCTACTGATCCAGGAGCCCCCACCCCCTACCGGAGCACAGATGGCAATCTGGACAGAAGACACTACCACCCACAACGGAGGCACCGATCCATTCCAAGACGTCCACCGTTGGAGGTGAAATTCAAAGGGGAGCCAACACGCTTGGGGTTTTTCCTAACCCAAGTCCTCAGCTACATGGGGGAATATGGGCAGGACATCCCCAGCGACAAAGCCCGCATCCGGATCGTGCAATCTGCCCTGGATGGACCAGCTGCAGATTGGGTGGTGAACCTGCATGACTCCCATGCCCCAGAACTCAGTAACTTCAACCGTTTCATGTCCTCGTTGAGAAGACGATTTGAAGACCCCCTGGCTGATCGCAAAGCCCGTGAAAGAATAACAACGATGAGGCAGGGCAAACGCCCAGTGGCCGAGTATACACAAGAATTCCGGGCCATTGCCAGCAAACTGAATTGGCCAGAAGACATCCTCCTGGGCCATTTCAAAGACGGACTAAACTATGATCTATATGATGCTTGCCTGCCCCGAGGGGACCCACATCGACTTGAGGAATGGTACGTCTTGGCAGAGGAAGCAGAGATCGACATATTGAAGAGGCACCGCCGAGGAAAACAATGGAGCCGCCCCCGCCTGAGCTGACACACCAACCGGTGAAATCATCGGATACAGCCAAGAAGCAAATGGGGTGTTTCAAGTGCGGAAGAGAATGGCATCGAGCTGTAGAATGCCGCTCAAAGGCCCCCCAGCACAACCCAGACAGATCCCCAATCAACAAACCCAGAGAGTATTCAGCTAAGCCAAAAGAAACAGCCATGAGAATGATGGAAATTGCAGAAACCCCCACCTCTGCTCACCAAGGGGAAAGAACTCCAGCCTACACCACAGGGACGGTGGATGCCTCAGATGAGAGCTCGGAGGGCGAACCCCTGGTAAGTGGATGCATCACACCCATCTTCAAAACAGTGACTATATTAATCCCCCCCATGCCCGAAGCTGTGAAGGTGAAAGCCTTAATAGACTCTGGCTGCACCCGCTGCCTTATTAGCCCAACACTAGTGGGGAATCTGGGCATCCCATCCAGGAGACTGGAACAACCAATCTCATTTGGCCAGATAGATGGATCCATAGCAGGGGGGGTGCCAGCTACCCTAGCCACTCTGCCAATACACCTCTCCCTGGGCAACCATGAAGAGGACTTAACGTTTGGGGTGACCCCAGGTATGGAATGCCCAATGATTCTAGGGATGGAATGGTTGAAAAAATGGAACCCCTGGGTAAATTGGAGGATGACAGAAATCAAATTCCCGAAGGGGGACCCTATGGACTTAAAATCCCAAGGGGGGCTACCAGAATTAAGAATAGAAAAAGCATCCATAGGAGAGGAAAAAAGATTAACAGAAATACCAGAGGAATATAGGGACCTTGCTGAAGTCTTCAGTGAGGAGAGGGCGAATGAGCTTCCCCCCCACCGACCCACAGACGGTACCATTGAATTCAAGCCTGGGGCAAAACTCCCGAAGCCCAGATTATACTCCATGAGCCCAAAGGAGAAGGAGGAAATGGAAAGATTTATAAAAAAAAACCTGGAGAGAGGTTTCATTGAGCCAGCCAAGCCTAAAGTGGCTGCCCCGGTCCTTTTTAGAGAGAAGAAGGATGGCTCTTTACGTTTATGCGTGGATTATAGGGCCCTGACTACAATCAGTGAAAGCAACCTATACCCGCTGCCCCTCATGAAAGACATGCTGTCACACCTATCGAAAGGGAAAATTTTTTTCTAAACTAGACCTAAGGGAAGCTTACTATCGCGTGAGAATCAAGGAAGGGGACGAATGGAAGACTGCATTTAACTGCCCCATGGGGTGCTATCAATTCAAAGTCTTGCCATTTGGATTACAAGGGGGCCCTGCAGTCTTTATGCAATTAATCAATGACGTTCTAAGAGAGCACCTATTTAAGGGGGTCCTTGTTTACTTGGACGACATTCTTATCTTTACTGAAACAAAAGAAGAACACGTCAAACTTGTCAGAGCGGTTTTAAAGAAGCTGCGAGCCATTCACCTATATGCCAAACTCTCAAAATGCGAATTCCACCAGGAAAGGATAGACTACCTAGGCTATCGCATATCCCCACAGGGTATTGAAATGGACCCGGAGAAGGTCAAAGCAGTACTAAATTGGGCACCACCCCGCACAAGAAAGCAACTACAAAGTTTCCTGGGCTTTGCAAACTTTTACCGCCAATTCATCCCCTCATTTGCCCAGATAGCCTTGCCCCTCACTAACTTACTAAAAATGAAGGGAGCATCCTCAGTAAAACCTAGCCAGCCACTAACATGGACAATGGAGTGCCAAGCAGCGTTTGAGAGACTAAAGAGACTTTTTTCTGCCGAACCAGTACTAAGGCACACAGACATGGACAAGCCCTTCATAATACAGGCAGATGCAAGTGATGTGGCAGTGGGGGCTGTGCTATTACAAGAAAATGATGATACAGTATTGCAACCCTGTGCATATACATCCAAGAAACTCACGGAAACAGAACAGCGCTGGCCCGTATGGGAGAAGGAGGCTTATGGGATACGTTGGGCATTACTCACGTGGCGACAGTTCCTGGAAGGCAACAAAATCCCCTTCCAGGTATGGACTGATCACAAAAATTTAGAAGCCCTGAAAACTTCCAGGAAACTCAATCCCAAACAAGCCCGCTGGTCCCAGCATTTTCACCAATTCCAATTTAAGCTCAAACATTTACCAGGAAGAAAGAACTTCCTGGCAGATGCACTATCTCGCATGCCCCAATATAACAGCGCACGAACCACAGACTCTAGACCAATAATGGCAGAGTCACAACTGGCAGCACCAGTAACCACAAGAACCCAAGCCAAAATAAAACCACAACTGGACAGCCAAACTGGGATTGAATTCAGAAAAAGTTTGGAAACAGATGACTGGTTCCAGAAAAACAAACATGTGTGCACAATGAGAGACGGGTTGCCTTGGGTAGGGGAAAAGTTATATATACCAACAACTCAAAGACTAACTTTCATGCACCTTTGCCATGACACAAAATCAGCAGGGCATTTTGGATTTGTAAAAACTTTACACTTAATTAAACGGCAATTTTGGTGGCCATCAATAAAAAAGGACATAGAAAGTTATGTTGCCAGCTGCCCAACCTGTGCATCAGCAAAGAGGTTGCAAGGGAAATCGCCAGGGCTATTACAACCAGTGGCAAGTCCCTCAGCCCCCTGGAGGGAAATAGCCATGGATTTTATAGTGGAATTGCCAGAAAGCAATGGGAATACTGTTATCTGGACAGTCACGGACCTATTTTCCAAACAGGTGCACTTTATCCCTTGCCAAAAAATTCCCACTGCAAAGGCCTTAGCAAAACTTTTCATCCAGCACATTTACAGATTGCACGGGGCACCCCAACGAATCATCTCTGATAGGGGAGTGCAATTTACGTCTGCATTTTGGAAGGAATTTTTATCCCTCTTAGGGACCACTCAGGGATTGACATCTAGCCACCACCCTCAAGGAGATGGACAAGCGGAACGCTGCCAGTCGGTACTTGAGCAATATTTGAGATGTTTTTTAAATTTCCAACAGAGTGATTGGACGGACTTACTTCCTTTTGCAGAAGTTGCCTACAATAATGCAGTCCACTCCAGCACAGGCTACACTCCTTTTCAAATAGCCAACGGCCAAAGTTTCAACCCTATGCCAGAGTTAACCCCAAAAGAACCAACGATCCCTTCACTGAAAGAATGGATGGAAAACCTACAAAACACCTGGCCAATAGTCAGAAAATCACTAGATGAAGCTAGGCGAGCATACAAAGCACAAGCCGATAAAAAAAGGGTTGAGCCTACACCATTCATTATAGGAGAAATGGTGTACTTATCTACAAAATACCTAAAGTCCCTACAGCCCTGTAAAAAACTTGGACCAAAATATATAGGACCTTTTCCAATTAAAAGAATCATAAATCCAGTAACAGTAGAATTAGAATTACCCAAAAATCTCAGGCAAATACACCCAATTTTTCATTGCAGCTTGCTGAAAAGAGAGCATCAGTCACTCTACGGCCAAAAATCCCCCCACCACCACCTCCAATCATGGTGGAGGGTGAACAACACTTCGAAATAAAGGAAGTCCTTGATTCTAGGAGATATCATGGAGCAACTCAGTACCTAGTTGCCTGGAAACACCTCCCTCCCTCACAAAATGAGTGGGTCCATAAACGTCATGTCAGAGCCCCGAAGCTATTGAAGAAGTTTCACACAGAGTATCCTAACAAGCCTGACTAAATTTTATACTTGTGTTTTCTTTCAGGTGGATCTCTCTTATTTTTAAGAGGGGCCGGATGTCAGAATCCAATTATATTTCATCTTTAATTATCAAATATAGAAACTCCCAATTCTGCCATCTCTGGATTCTGCCATAAGAGGGAGAGAAGGGGGAGAACAAAGGGGCTTTATGGCCCTCACTTCCTTCAGTACACTTCAAAGGGCTGAATGTTGAATGTGTGTTTATTGTAACCTCGAAGTGTTAGCATACCAAAGGAGAGTATTTGCCTTTCATGTAGTTATCTGAAGTCTCCATCCAGACGGAAGAAAGAAGAAAAGGGGTGGAATTGTGATACTTGAAACTATCACTGGAAGGGGGGTTGATTGGGTGGGACTACTGGGGAACCCCTTAAAACCTTGAATGGAAGAGCTTGAACCCCAAGTCCTGTCTAGCATGCCTGCAACCACTTCTCTTAATAAAGGATTCCTGTTGGAAGAATTATTCCAAGAGTTCTGTCTTCTTAAGATGCAAAGTGGGGTGGGTCCTTACAATATTAAAAGAATCAGTGATGCAGCACTTCTCAAATACTTTTTATAAATCTAAATGGCATGACCTAAATATTTTATAAAGAAAGTAATTTGTGCTCTTTTTAAAAAAAAAATAGTCTTGGGCTTGTTTCCCTTTTTTCTGCAATATATGTTAGAGATAATAGATTGATTTTAACTTGATAAAGTCCTCTTTTTTTCAGTCTTTGAACTGAACAAGTTTATTCTCAAATTTGAATGGTGGATGATTGAGAAAAGAGATAAGATTTGATTAGTGATCAAAACATGTTTTTACTTTATCCAAATTTCTAAGGATTATTATATTCTATTTTCTTATTAGTACAATTTCATCCAAAATAAATGGTATACCACTAAATACCATCTCAATTGATGTCTATGTTAACATGAATTTATTATCTAAATTTATATACAACAAAACATTTTCAGATTTGGTATTCCTTTTGCTTTCATTTATAATAAATATTTCTAATTCTATTTTTTGTAATTAGGTATGAAAGACAATATTATTCCATCTAAATAAATTAGTGAGCAACGATATTGGCATTTGCCATATTTTTAATTCAGCTGATTTTACATACTAAAGATACATAATTATGTTTTGTCAATCTTCTAAAATAATTGTTTCTAAGTATTTAAATACTGTATACCAGGGCTAATATACAGTTGAGTATTTTCTTGACATGACTTCTATATGTTACATCTTTGTTAATGAAAGTGAGAGATGATTTGCCAGTATTTACTTCTAGTGCTGCAATTTCATTCAGCTTATCTAATTCAATTTCCAATTTAAATTGTGTGTGTGTGTTCTTAAGAAAAAATAAGTAAATCATCTGCAAACAAATTAATTCCATGATGATCTTTAATTATCATGGGATCTGAATATTTGTGCTGGCCCTCCCATTTTTGCTAATGCCATTATAATAAAAAGAAATAAAATACATGAAAGGGAACACCCATACTTGAGGTCTCTATTAATTTGAAAGATGGATATTAAAAGTAGAATAAAAACAATAATTCATATTCATCATCATATTATCATATCAAACTTATCAGAAATTGTAAGATAAAGAAAGAATTATTCAAACCTTTGCACATCCTTGGAGTGCAACACTGAAGTGGTGCTTACTTGTTTCGTAAATAAAGTATTTAATGAAAGGATGATCTCTATCTGTTGTAAATAATGACTGAATTGCTAAGATGCTTTTGTTCATTATTTTTTTAAAGTACTGTTTTCAATACTTGCAAGCTTCATGACTGATAAAATCTAGACAAATAGGACAACATTTAAAATCCTTTATCCTATAAACACTAAATTTAAAAAATGGACAAGGAAACTGTTTTAGAACTAAAATGGATGGATCATAAACAAATGTTTCAGTAATGAAACTGTGCATGGAAGTTAAGCTAGTCAAAAATGGTTTTATATAAAAAGAAAGGGACAGAGTGTACATTTCCAAAAGTCTGGCAGGCGAAGAACAAGGAAATCAAGTTAACAACACTCATGGGACTTGCCTGCACATGAAATGTTTTATTCCACATAAAAATAGGAATAGAGTTAGGGCAGCCTTTCTGAAAATGGGA
This sequence comes from Crotalus tigris, assembly GCF_016545835.1. Lineage (NCBI taxonomy): Eukaryota > Metazoa > Chordata > Lepidosauria > Squamata > Viperidae > Crotalus > Crotalus tigris. The sequence goes on from NW_024097918.1 coordinate 77,259, forward strand.
ACCATTCATAAATCAGATGCTGTACTAGTAGACTATCACTCTCCTACAGTGACCTGCTAGCTCGGGCTGAAACACTGATGGGAATGAGTGATTAAATAGCTTATCATATGATTTCTTGTGTAATACAAAGGCACATAAGGAATCTATAAATTTGGGGATACTAAAATTTCACAGAAAAGAAACTATATGGTAGATAGAAAAAGGAAGGGGAAACATACATAAGTGAATGCAAAACAGACTGCATCTATTAACCAGAAAACATTTGACTTTTTGAAAGAATTAATTTTGTTGTTCTTAGCAACTTATAGACCCACAATATAAAAGAGGAACACTATAGAATGCTTACAACATTTCTTCCCTTTTCTGTTCATGATTCTATTCATCAATATTTTCCACTGTATACATGAAACACTGATGTATTTGTACACTCTCTTCCCTTGAATATTGGCATGCAAATTATATGACAAGCAAATCGAGAAATGAGAATTGAGAAATGAGCTTGTACTTTGAGATGATTCAATTGCCCCCATCCAGACTATTGTTCAACCAGTTGGGAGAAAACGTTTGGGGCATCCAAGCTTCAGGATCCCCCAAAATATCAGATTTTGAAGACAGCGTAATATTAACTAGAATCCTTTTTATTGCTTAGGCAAACTGCAGAGTAGAAAATGTAAAAAAGTGGAGGGGGGGGAACAGTCTCTGGAGTCTGTGTATGTGTCAAAATGAGCAAGATTGCAGACACGATTTGTCATGCAAACCTGCTCTCTTTTATATATGCATTCATGACTACACAAATGGGGCAGGGTTGTCATTGTGACATTGGGTGACCCATCTTACCTATCTCGATTGCCCCTCACAGATGCTGCTGGGCACTGCTGGCAGTAGATAATATAATTTTCAACATTGCATTCTTTTTATCCATAGCACACAAAGATTATTTCAGAGTGACGAAAGGAAGAGGGGAAAGGCATTTATTTTTTAATTCTTCCTTTGTGGCTGTCATTTCTCTCTCACTTAAAAACTATTTTCCTTCCACTTAATAATGGGAAGAATATGATACTATCCTACTGTACTGTAGGTGTAAGCTGGTGCCAGTTGGTTGGAAAATGTTTGGAGAAAAAAAAGATTTAAATCCTGTGATCCCATCATGGCAACTTTGCTTTGCTGCTGTAAGAGGTTTTATATATATATATATATATATATATATATATATATATAAAAAATATATATATATATATATATATAAGAAATTGCTTAATGACATTTAATCTTAAATATCTTAGCTAAAATTTAAGAAGGGAGTTTAACAAATATAAGACAGGAGTAATGTAAGCTTTTAACTGTAGGAGCTTTGGCACATGCAAGATAGCTGTTGTGGTTTATATAAGTAGGTCAACTGAAGCTAGACATAACTACAAGCAGAGGAAACACAAAAATAAAGATAAGAGCTTAGGCTAGCAAAAGGTTATGGTTAAATGGTACAGGTACAACAGGTGCAAGGGGATTTTCCTGGGCGGGTACAAGAAAAATTTATTACGTTTAGGTACTTCAGATTAACTGATCGGAGAGAAGCAGGTGGGCTTGAGTGTGATAGTGGGGGGGGGGGAAACCAGCATCATAAAAGGGTATAAATGTCTGCTTTTAAAAAATTAGAAGTGTGGCTTGATCTCCTGTGAGAGACTAAGACCACCAACTTTTGCAAAAGTTCAATAAACTTTGTTCCTGGAATCCCTAGTGAGTATTTTGTTTTATTTACAAAAATCTGAGCCAAATGCTCCAAACAATTTGGGGGCTCATCCTGGGATATCCAAATGGTCCCCAGACCCCAAGGGTCACTGCTCCCATAGGGAACAGGTGCCATGTCAATTTTTATGGTTTCCAGAGGGCGACGACAACCACCCCGGCACCCATGAGGAACCAGACACTAAATAGCGAATTCCTGGAAGCAGAGTGAGCTAGGAAGCTGCTGAAACTGATAAGGAGGTATGTCGCATATCCAATGTTGGGAAACTCTGTGCACAGACCCAGGTAAGAAAATAAAGGATTTTTCACATTTACCTGGGCGGCTGAGTGGGTAGGTCAGTCTGAGTCTGAGATCTGTGAGAATGTGAATGAGATGCCCGGAGGGCCATTAGGGCTGCAAGGTGAAGCAAGAGTGGATTCCTGAATATGCATTACCATACCTCCACGAGGAAATTGGCTGGAAAAGGAAGAAGTGACTTGGTGAAGCAAAACGTGATCTCTCTAGATTGGTCAGGACTTGAGGGCTGAATGGTAGCCACCCATGGGTAACAGACTTTCCAAGAAGAGTTGTGAGGATTGAGAGGAGGTGAAGGGGGAAATGGCAAACATATCCATACCCCCTAACAGTCCCCTTGGCAAGATTCTGGCTGGCTGGAAGAATCCTCCATATCACAGGATTTAGATAACAATTTAATGATTCAATACTGTTATTGAATCTGGGGACAAAACCAAATAGATGAAGGGACTTAATGGCCAAGGTTAGGAAATTTTAATTACTTTATGTGTCAGTCTTTATATAATTATGTGTTAAATAAGAAGGATAAAACTCCTAAGGAAATTAATCATGCAATAATCTGGACACCAGGTAAATGGCCTCCAGATATTGATTATTTATTCCTCAGTGAGAGTAAACAACTAGCTGGAGATTATGTGCTAGAGAATAAGGAAGGTAATGCAAGCGAAGAAGGGGATTATGTACAATTGAAATGGAATCCACCCCCACCATATAATCCTAATATTAGCAAACTTCCTCTTAAAGGGGAAGATGGACAAAATAAACAAGTGTTAGAAGACTTATCAGAATTAAAAACCAAAGTTAAACAATTGCAAGGGAAAGAAGAAATCACAACAATAACAAAAAAGTTTAAACCTACAACTCATAAATCAGTTTCCCTTGAAGGAAGTGGCTAGTGGAACTAGACAAGGGATCCCTGTTATAGGATATATCCAGGAACCTCTGAGAAGTAGTGAAGTAACAATGTTTAAAAGGACATGAAAAATTTGATAGAAGACCCTTTGGGGGTGACTAAATAGTTTGATAATTTATTAGGGCCAAATATATATACTTGGGATGAACTAAATTCTATCTTAAACATTGTTTTCAATCCAGAGGAGCGGCAATTAATTAGGAATGCTATTAAAAGCTACAATGACAAAAATGCTCAAAACCTATAGGAGATCAAAAATTCCCACTGGCATGTCCTAATTGGGATAACAATACTTTGGCTGATCACTAAAATATGGAGGAATCAAGGACTATGACCACAGAGGGGATTAAGTTATCAGTCCCATGATCCCAAAATGCTTCCAAAGTCTTGGAAGTGACTCAGAAGAAAGATGAATCCCCTTCAGATTTTTTGACACATCTTAAAGACACTATGAGAAAGTACTCTGGAATGGACCCAAATGCTGATACAACACAAGCCCTTTTAAAACTGAATTTTGTAACAATCAGTTGGCCAGACATAAGTAAGAAATTACAGAAAATAGAGACTTCTGATCCTGTGCGGTAGTGACTGGTTGCGGGTTTGTGGACCACAGCACCCCCACGGTCAAATTTCATCTTGCCTGAAGACCCTAATGGGTTCAAGCTACCCTGGAGAGGCGGCAAAGAAAGAAGGGTGCCCCAGCGACTCTGAAATGACAGCGGTCGTTCTGTTCATCTTGGGGAAAGCCTTTTAACCCAACAGGAGAAAGGCTGTATTTCATCGATCATCCCAAGCTACTTGCAACCGGAGTAGAACTAACCAGCAAAAGAACTAACCAGCACTATAGTAAACAGCGTGCTTGAAACTGCATGAGGAATCTGATTTTCCCTTTTCTATTCTATACTTAATTTCCTGGAAAAGATCCCCAAGAAGCAAAATACCTCTGAAAGTGAAGGAGGGGGGCTTCCACCCCACCTTTAAACAAACGGAAGCAGCGAATTAAATTTTCTATGGAGGATCAAATTATATGGTAATGAAATAAATTTATAAACTTGAAAGCTAAAATTTAACTTTGGATAAATTTAAGATTGTTGAATGGTTAAGGCTCTCATTTTAAAGACCATTGTTCATATTGAAAACTAAACAGATGCAGACACCAAGTGGTGGATGAAGATTATGACAGCTATGATTTCCATAGAGAACTTGCCAAAACCTGGGAAAACCTAATCTGTGTTTGTGACCTTCAAAGCTTTAATAATAAAGAACAGTTGTGACAAAAAAAGACAACAATCTGGGCTGCAGACAAATAGAGAATTGTAAACTTTAGGAAAAAACTTTTTTTAACTCTTTGGATTACAAATATCTATTTAACTGGGACACTAAACTATTTGCAGATAAGAAGGAAAACTCCAACTTTTGGCCATTGTGGATCAGAGACATGTAGACAGAACACACCAAGAAAACATAAATATCTCTCAGGAGGAGATATATAGTATACTGCAATTAATTCAAATAACACTGAGTTCAAATCACAAAGAAATCCAAAATAACTTTGAAAATATAAATCAGCTTATCTCTAAGTTAATTTTACAACAACAAAAAAAAACTTCCAGGAAACAACAACAGAGAAGGAACAGACAAAACAAATAAGTGCACGTAAAATTGAAAATAGAGATTCAAAGACGGAACTTAACAAAGCAAGAAAACATGATTTAATCCTAGTGGGGGGGAAATTACAAGAAATTGAAAAAACAACTCATCCCTTAAGACTATAAAATAAATCTGAGGACAGAAAAACAGATTGGATAAAATGGAATGTAGAGATGTTGAAACATCAGAGAGAAAGGAAGTGATAAGAAAAGCAAAGAAGGAGAAAGAGAAAAACATTTTCAAGAAACATGGAAAGACAAAAGCCTCACATAAAGACACTTTATTGGATTTACTTCTTAAACCTACAGCAACACTCATGAATATATGGGGAAACTTTTTCATTCAGCAAAACACATTGATCAACAAAGATACTGGTCAAAGGAAAAAGATCAAAGTGAAAATTAAGAAAATAGATGACGGGATCTACCAGAGAGAATATTTTAAAAAGAAACATTTGTTTGAATATGGTTAAAGAAATAGAAAAGCTTCTGAATACATATGTCATTCTAAGAGAGATGAATTCCTTAAATAATACTGTATGCTTCCCCCTTTTTTTATTTTATTTCTTGATATAAGTAATATAATACTGCTTAAATGGCCTAGATGAAGGAAATAGATATTTAAATGTGTCTGAATTTTGGGAAATTATAATACATAAATAAGGAAAAAATGTTTTGAATAAGAGTTAAAGGATTAGATGACTAGGTACATTAAATGGAATATTTAAAGATTAAATATATTTTTAATCATGGTTAAAAAGAATAAGAAATTTTGGGAATGAATATATATTAGCTTAGGAGGAATATATATTTTAAGTGGTATTTTACTTTTTATGTTTCTTTACTCTTGCTCTCTTTTCCTTTTCTTTATTGTTTTTACCTATTATTTAAGAAATGTAAAACTGTCAAGATGGTTTATATGGGAAAAATGGATTTAAATCTTTTCATGTAATTAACTGTTGAGAAAATCTTAACCAGCAAAAATACTTTGAACTTTATGAGAGAAACACATCTAAATAAGGACTGCAATAGGATATAGAGGCAACTAGAATGATTAGATAAAAAAGAAATATTATATTGATGTGATCATTATTTCTAGGAATATTGGGAAAAAAATCATATATGTAACTGTTATTTATCAAAATAATAAGAACTGTATTATTTCAAGGTTTGCAAGAAGACATTTTGGGGGAAAGGGGAAATCAACTAAAAGTACTATGTGGATTATGGATTATAGAAACCAATTGTTAATGATTTTTCTTTACAAATGTAAACCCAACAAACACACTGTTTACCAACTATTAAGTGATTTATATTTTTAAAAAATCAATAAAATATATGGGGAAAAAGAAATTACAGAAAATAGATGGCTGGAATGCAAAACCAATGAATGATCTGTTAAAAGAAGCACAGAAGGGATTTGGATACTCAAGAGAGACAGGGAAAGATTATGGTAGCAAGTATGAGGGAGGTGGTTAGACAAGAGAAAGAACTGGACAAAAGAAAATGGCAGAAAGAAAAGAAGCAAGTAAAGTTTGGACATCAACCAGTTAAAAAATGGCTACCTCCAGCAATGCCTTCAGGCACCCTTCCTAAATACAATCAAACACACTCACAAGGGACTCTTCCACAAGCCATGCCAAGGAAGTGTTTTGGTATGGTCAGATCAGCCATTTTAAGAAAGATTGCCCTAAACCAGGGGTAGGCAACCCAAAACAGTCAAAGAGCCACTTGGACCCGTTTTCCACCGAAAACAAAACACTGGGAACCGCAAAACCCTTTTGACATCTAAAATGAAGATAACACTGCATATATCGTTTTTTTACCTTTGTGCTATGTATAAAAAAACTATAGTGTGTTGCATTTATGAAATCAATGAACTTCTACAAAGAAAACAAATTTTTATTTCTGCATGCAACAAAAACATTTTGAACTCCAAAAAAAAGACGCTGGGTCGAAGGTTACTTTCAAATAAAATACTCAATGTCTATTTGAATCCTCCTCATATTTATTAAATAAAAAGCCAAACTTAACTTATCTGCCTGCAACAAACCCAAAATGCTGTCTGCTTGTCATTCCATCTGTCCACCCATCTGTCCGCCCGCCCGTCTGCCCGTCCGCCAGTCCATCTGCCCATCCATCCGCTCATCTGTCTGTCTGCCCGTCCATCGATCTGCCCATCCGTCCGCTCGTCCATCCGTCTGCCCGTCTGTCCATCCATCTGCCCATCCGCCAGTCCATCTGCCCATTCGCCAGTCCATCTATTTATACTGGAGCATGCAATCAGCTGACAATGAATAAAAAAAGAACTATTTCACTGAACAACATCAAATATATATTTGCAAAATAATAGTCAATTTTTATTTCAGCATGCAACAAAAACATTTTGAACTCCAAAAAAAAAAGACGTTGGGTCGAAGGTTACTTTCAAATAAAATACTCAGTGTCGATTTGAGTCCTCCTCATATTTATTAAATAAAAAAGCTAAACTTAATTTATCCACCTGCAGCAAACTCAAAATACTGTCTGCTTCTGTCATTCCGTCCATCCATCCACCCATCTATCCGCCCACCAGTCCATCTGCCCATCTGTCCACTTGTCCATCAGTCTGCCCATCCGTCAATCCATCTGCCCGTCCGTCCACTTGTCCGTCCATCTGCCCATCCGTCCATCCATCTGCCCATTTGTCCATCTGTCCATCTGCCCATCCATCCATCTGCCTGTCCGCCAGTCCATCTGTCTGTCTGTACTGGAGCATGCAGTCAGCTGTCAACAAATTAAAAAAGGACTATTTCACTGAACAATGTCAAATATATATTTGCAAAATAATAGCCAATTAAAATATTTATTTTACCTGGTTAATGTGATTTTTGCTTCTCAACATTAGCACACAGCATCTGCACATCGGGGCTGTAAGACGTCACCTTCATCTATAAAAAAAATTGCAGGCTGTTCTCTGTAAGGCGTGAGCGATATTTGTTTTTAATATAGTTCATGTTGGAGAAGACCTGTTCACATACGTATGTGGATCTGAAGTTTGACAGGACTCCAAATGCATATTTTTTCGTATTTGTGTAAGTGCTGGGGATGGCATTCCATGTGTCAAATATAAGCTTGTCCTGTTTGGGAAGGTTTTCAATATCCCTCCATTTGTGATTCAGCACGAGATTGGCCTTGTGACGGGTAACATCTTCAAGATTATCTGTCAAGCCAAATCCCTGCAGCGTTGATTTTTTTAGATGCTGAAAAAGCTTTTGATCAATTAGATTGGCAATTTTTATTTAAAGTAGTAGAGGAAATGAATTTTGGGAATAAAATTTTAGTTGCCCTTAAGGCAATTTATCAACAACAATCTGCACAAATCATAGTTAATGGGGGTTTAACAGAAGCATTTAAAATTGAAAAGGGTACAAGACAGGGATGTCCTTTATCCCCATTGTTGTTTGTTTTAACAATGGAGATTTCACTTATTAAAATTCGGGAGTCACCTAGAATAAAGGGAATAAAAATAAATAAGAATGATTATAGGTTGAGAACTTTTGCTGATGATTTGGTTGTGACATTATCTCAACCGACAGACTCGGTTAGGGATTTGGTAAAAATTTTAATTCAGTATGGGAAGGTTTCTGGTTTTAAGATAAATAATAATAAGACTAAAATATTATCGAAAAATATGTCTATGAAGGAAAAGGATGTTTTGATTAAACTAACAGGTTTTGAAATAGTGAGAAAGATTAAATATTTAGGAGTATATGTCACAGCTTCTAACGTTAAATTGTATAAAAATAATTATGAGATACTATGGGCAAAAGTGCAAAAGAACTTAAATGATTGGAAAAAATTACAATTATCTTTGTTGGGGAGAATTTCAGCAGTTAAAATGAATATACTTCCAAAGTTTCTTTTCTTGTTTCAAATGATACCTATTTTGAAGAAAGATGTTAATTTAGAGGAATGGCAGAAAGGGATTAATAAATTCATTTGGGCAGGGAAAAAGCCAAGAGTTAAATTCAAGATTATACAAGATATACGGGAAAGAGGAGGACTTAAAGCGCCTAATTTAAAATTGATGCGGCGACTTTAACCTTGATTAGTGATTGGCTCAACTTAACAAATAAAAATATCCTTTCTCTTGAGGGATGGGATTTATTATATGGATGGCACGCTTATTTAATTTATGATAAAAAAGTTGATCAGGTTTTTAAAACCCATATTTTGAGAAATGCCTTGTTGTGTGTCTGGAAGAAATATTATTATAGGTTAAATTATAAAATTCCAATTTGGGGGATTCCTGGACATGTGATAGAGGGAGTATCCAGGGGAGTGAATTTGGATAAGATTTCTTATAAGGAATTACTTAGTTTGGTTGGGCAAGATTGGCAATTAAAGTCATTGATTGAGTTGAAGCAAGAAAATATTGTACACTCTTGGTTTCATTATAATCAATTGTTAGTGAGGTGGAGTTTAGATCAAAAGGTTGGTATCACCTTAGAGGATGTGAATTTGGTAAAACAGTTTAAACATCAAGGTCGAACTCATATAAAAAGAATTTATAATGTTTTAATAGAATTGGATTCTGAAACAGAGTTAGTTAAAGACTGTATGATCAAATGGGCGCAAAATATTCAAGAGCTGATTTTATTGGATACATGGGAGACAGTTTGGGTTAGAAATGTAAAATTTACTCAGGCACAAAATTTAAGAGAAAATTTTTATAAAATGTTTTATAGATGGCATTTAGATCCCCAAAAGTTGTCTTGCGTGTATCCGAATTTACAGCCCAAATGTTGGAGATGTGGAAATTTAGATGCAACTTATTTTCATATTTGGTGGACTTGTAGAAATATTAAAACTTTTTGGATTAAGATCTGGTGGAATATTCAAAAGTTTTTTAAGAGAAAGATAAAGTTTACTCCTCAATTGTTTTGTTGGGTATTATTGTAGATTTTGATGTTAAAGAAATTAATTTGATGTTGAACCTTGTAACAGCTGCAAGATTATTGGTGGGGCAATACTGGAAGAAAAACTTATTGCCTACTTTGGAAGAATAGATACTTAAAGTGTCTAATTTAGCAGACATGGCGAAAATCTCTGCCTATTTGAAGGATCATTCACAAGAAAAATATATTATGGTTTGGAGAATATGGATTGATTACATTCAGAAGAAAAATGAGATTGAAAAGTATTATCTTGCTTTTGAGTATATTCTAGATAATTATTATTAGTTTTAATTATTTTATTATTTTTGACTTAATTTGTTAATATTTGTTGGGAGAAGGAGTTAAAGTGTGTTATGGTTTTGACTGATAGTATAGTTGATTAATGTTAATTAGATTATGTTTGTTTATTTTATTTTTTATCCTGTAATCAGCTCTGGGAAGTGGGGAGGGGGAGGGGGTGGGGGTTATATTGTAATAAATTTATAAAACTTTCAAATAAAAAAAAGATTATCTGTCAAGTGTTGGAACTTGGACACTCATATATCTTTTTTTATTATTATTAAAAGTTTTACAATTTTACAATAATATCCCTCACCCACAACCTCCCAACCCTCCCAAAAACCCTCCCCCCTCTTCCCAGAGCTGAATACAGGGTTAACAAGAACTAAAAATACAAAACATTTAAACTTAAGTAAACCTAAAACAAAAATTACATTAATAAAAGAAAAAAAAAGAATCCAATATATATATATAATAAAAAAATCCAATATATATATATAATAATAAATACTTATTGTCTTAAACTTTAAACTTTAAACATAAATTATTCAAAAGCTAAATAATATCTTTTAATATCATACTTATATTGTATAAAGTTTATCCATCTTTTCCACACCAAAAGGTATTTCTCTTGAGATTGATTTTTCAGATAAGCAGAAATTTTTGCCATTTCAGATAAATAAGAAACTTTAAAAAACCACTCCTCCAGGGTAGGCAAAGATTCCTGCTTCCAATATTGTCCTATCAACAACCTTGCCGCTGTAATTAAATTTAACATTAAAATAATTTCTTTATCATTACAATCAACAATAATACCTAACAAAAACAATTATGGAGTAAATTTTATCCTTCTCTTAAAATTTTTTTGAATATTCCACCATATCTTTATCCAAAAAGCTTTTATACTTTTACGTGACCACCAAATATGATAATACGTTGCGTCCAAACAACCACATCTCCAACATTTAGGTTGCAAATTTGAATACATACGAGACATCTTTTGTGGATCAAGGTGCCATCTATAAAACATTTTATAAAAATTTTCCCGTAAATTTTGAGCTTGCGTAAATTTAACATTCCACACCCAAATTATCTCCCAAGTTTCTAATAAAACCGGCTCATCAAAATTTTGAGCCCATTTAACCATACAATCTTTAACTAATTCTGTTTCTGAATCCAACTCCACTAATACATCATAAATTCTTTTTATATGAGATCGACTTTGATCTTTAATTTGTTTCCACAAATTTTCATCCTCTCTAATCAAACCCACTTTATAATCTATCTTCCACCTTTCCAATAATTGTCTATACTGAAACCATGAATAAATAATATTTTCTTGTGCTAATTCATCTATATGTTTTAGTTGCCAATTCTTCCCATCCCAATTAAGTAATTGTTTGTAAGAAATACTGTCCATCTTCACTCGTTTCCTTATTCCTTCTATTGCATGCCCCGGAATAGCCCATAATGGAATTCTTGAATCTATTCTACAATATTTCTTCCATATTCGAAGTAAAGAAATTCTTAAAATATAAGACTTAAAAGCCCTATCCACCTTCTTATTATAAATTAAATAGGCATGCCATCCATATAATAAATCCCACCCCTCCAAAAGGAGTATATCTACATTTGTTAAATTAATCCAATCACTAACCAGTGTTAAAACCACAGAATCATAATACAGTTTTAAATTTGGTACCTTGAGTCCACCTCTCTCTCGTGCATCTTGTATAATTTTAAATTTAACTCTTGGTTTTTTCCCTGCCCAGATAAATTTATTAATACCTTTCTGCCATTCATCTAAACTTACCTCATTCTTCAAAATAGGTATCATTTGAAATAAAAAAAGAAACTTTGGCAAAACATTCATTTTAACCGCTGCTATTCTCCCCAATAAAGATAATTGCAACTTTTTCCAATCATTTAAATCCTTTTGTACTTTAAGCCACAACTTCTCGTAATTATTTTTATACAGTTTTGCATTAGAAGCGGATAAAAATACCCCCAAATATTTTACCTTATTAACAATTTCAAAACCTGTCAATCTAACTAAAGTCTCTTTATCCAAATTATTCATATTTTTGGCAATATTTTAGTCTTATTATTATTAACTTTAAAACCAGAAACTTGTCCAAATTGATTTATCAATTGTAACAGCGGAGGCCACCTTAGGTACTGTAGAAGCTTGACGCTTTGAAGCCATTTTAAAGAAAGGAAAAAAAACCTCCTTCTTAAAAAAAAGGTGCAGAAAAAGTCCCAAGCAAAAATAAAAAGATAAACAAAAGAGAAGGAGAATAACTAAACACAAGTCTCTTTCAAAAAACCATAATAATAAAAAGAAAAAAAAGAAAAAAAAGTTAAAAAAGGGAAAAGTAACAAAGTCCGTTCCGTTTCCTTTCAAGCACACGAAGAAAAAAGCCTCAGATCACCATTTTACTTTCCCTCTCAACCAAAAAAAAAGGAAAGTGAAAATAACTCTTTAAAATTAAAGTCCAGATAAATCCAAAAAGTAAAAATTCCCCGATCAGCTCTGTCCGCTTTTTTAAATTAACTCACCAGTTCTCTATAATTGCGGAGGTGGGAGCGGCGTCTTACTTTGTCCCGAACGACAAGGAACAAAGACAGCTGAGAAGCGGAGATTCCCTGAACTCCGTGGGAGCACTTTCAGAGGCTCTACCACTATTCAGGGTGGAACTCCCCTCCTTCCTTTAGCCCAGGAAGGAGGTTTTGAACCACGGGACAGCTGATATCTGCTGTCCTCTGCGGTTTTAACGCTGTCTCAGAAGGACGGCTAAGAAAATAGCCGCCATCGACATCGCGACACCACCGGAAGAGACACTCATATATCTTTGTTGGCTATGTCTGCAAGTTCCATCTCCAGATCAGGTTGACTTACACCTGCAAATGCAGTCATATTCAATGCAGATGGATCGCTGGTCAGGGGAGTGACAGGGAAAGATAATGTGTTTTTTTCCTCTCTGAACTCACAGAATCACTTCCCAAATGATGTTTGCATTGCAATGATTGCAGACTGCAAATACTCTGAATTTATCATATTATGACCTTGTCTGAACTCTTGCAAAGAGGGGAAGTGAGACATTGTACCTCTCTGTAAATGTCTGCCAAACACTGTCAACTTGCGCTCAAATGCCAAAACTTCCTCCAGCATGTGCAGAGCTGTGCCTCCTTTACCCTGAAGAGTTGTGTTCAGCGTGTTCAGGTGTTCTGTAATATCTACCATGAAGTGTAGCTTTTCAAGCCACTCTGGCCGTTCCAGCTCAGGAAAGGTGAGCCCTTTGCTGCCCAGGTAAGTTTTCACCTCTTGTGTTGTGATTCCATGCCAGCCTGTGCTCACAACAGCTGAGTTTGAGGAATCTGAGGAGGAGGTGGAGGAGGCATTTGAAGGGCCATCAGGGGCAGAGGGAGGCTCTGAAGAATTACAGAACTCACAGTTTGATGTAGAGCCTGGGCCCTCCAGTCGTGTTTCTGATGAAGCTCAGCTATGTGAGGAGAATGAGTCAGACTCGGAAGAATCTCATCTGATGGACTTGCTAATTGATGCACGCTCCTGTCATCAATTAGCAAGAGTAAATCAGCAGCAGTCAATGCGACTACTCCAGGGAAAAAGGAGAAGGCACTGAGAGGCAACGCCTTGGGACTGCTTTATAAAGAGAGGAGGTATGGGCGATGCTGGTTGCTGAAGGCAACCGTTTGCAAAGTGCTTCTTGGAATCCTGGTCTGTTCATCTTGCTTGTGACTTCTCTGTTCGTCTTGTTTGTGACTTCTCATCTGTTTGCATCGTGTTTCCTTTGGACTTGAGTTTTGCAGTTTGTGTTTTGGACTATTTGACAGGTTTGTCAACCATATTAAAAGAGTTTTGTTTTGTTGCAAAGTCTCCAGCCTATTGCATCAGCAGGGGTTTGGTCCTTGTGCCTTTAACAAGGATGGCAATAGGCTGGGATAGAACAGTTTATTTATTTATTTATGAGACTTATTTATTTATGAGACTTATATACCGCTTTTAAGTGCAAGCACTCTCTAAGCGGTGTACACCAGTAAGCAATGTGTATATATATATATATATATATATATATATATATATATATTTCCATTGCCCCCAACAATCTGGGTCCTCATTTTACCTACCCTGGAAGGATGGAAGGCTGAGTCAACCTTGAGCCGGTGAGATTTGAACCAATGACCTGCTGAACACAGTCAGCTAAAGTGGCTTGCAGTTTCCTTCAGCCTCACCCCCTACTATCATGGAGCAGCTCTGTGCTGAGAACGCCCAGCTCGCCCAGCAGCTGGCTTTGTTATCTGCTCAAATTGCTCAGCTATCTGCCCAGGTTACTGCTACTCCACCACCATCCAGGAGAAAATGCCAAGTGGTGAGGCCGGACAAATTTGATGGCAAACCGGACATGTTTCCTGTGTTCATGGGACAATGCCACTTGTACATTAGTGTCAAAGCAGAGGATTTCCCCACTGTCCGGGATAAAGGGGGGTTTATGATAAGCCTGCTTTCTGGTTCTGCAGCTCATTGGGGCACACCCTTGTTAGCCCAACGTAGCCCATTGCTGGACAACTTTGTGGAGTTTTGTGAGCACATGCGGTTGATGTATGAGGACCCCATCAAGACTCAGACAACTACCCGGCATTTGAAAGCCCTGAGGCAAGGCCGACGCCCCTGCAGGGCTATATCAGCGAATTTCGGCTGCTTAGCCAGGATTCAGCCTGGAATGAGGCTGAGCTCATGGACGCTTTCCAGGATGGCTTGTCAGATGAGATGTTGGATGAGTTGGCCCATGTTGAGCTTCCCCCAGACCTTAATGGGCTCATTCATCTCTGCCTGCGGATCGATGCCCGGCTGCAGCAGCGAAGGAGTCGCCTTGCTACCCCAGAGATTCATAAGCCCCCCGTTGTGAGTGCGACCCCGGTCCAGAGGGAGGAGCCAATGGAGTTAGGTGCTGCCAGACCTCGTCTATCGGTGGCAGAGATGAACAGGCGATGTTCGGGGGGGTTGTGTTTTTATTGTGGGGACCCTGGACATTTGGCTGCTTTCTGCCCCAAGAAGCGACGAGGGGCATCTGTGACGGAGCTGGTCCCGAGACTGCCCTCAGCTTCCCTGTCGGGAAATGGGCCACACCCGACCTAAAAGGTCTTTTGGGTTGGGTGTCCCGCAACTCTGAATCACGTCCTTCTGATGCTGCCCACGGACCCCCAAAACATCTGATCTTGGAGGCGTGCCTGCTTCTTCCTACGTTGCCCAAGAGGGTTCCTGTCCATGCGTTGATTGATTCTGGGGCCACTACGAACTTTATAGACGCAGCATTTGTGGCTAAATGGACGATTCCCCAATGCCCGGTGGATCCGCCGATGTTACTGGAGACCATTGATGGTCAAGTGATTCTGTCTGGGCCAATTAAGGCCGCCACGCAACCGCTATGTATGGCCATCAGTAATCATGAGGAGGCCATTCAGTATTATATCACCTCAGACCTGCATTTTCCTGTGGTCTTGGGAATGGCGTGGCTCCGGGTGCATGACCCCCAGATCTATTGGTCTCAGAACTTGGTCACCTTTCCAAGCCTGCAGTGTGTGGACCACACCTGCCACATCTGTGCCAGTCAGGTAGAGGGGCCCACGGGGGTCTCCTTACCCTCTGAATGGGCAGAGTATGCTGATGTGTTCAGCGAGACTGAGGTGGATCGATTACCCCCACACAGGCCTTATGACTGCCCCATTGACTTAGTCCCTAACACGCCTCTCCCAGTGGGGCATTTGTATTCCATGTCGGATCCCGAGTTGGCTGCATTGAGGGACTTTTTGGACAAGAATTTGGCTCGGGGATTTATTCAGCCCTCGTCCTCGCCAGTATCTGCACCTGTACTCTTCGTCAAGAAGAAGTCCGGTGACTTGCAGCTTTGCTGCGATTATCGGAAATTAAATGCCATCACAGTGCGCAACCGATACCCGCTGCCCCTCATCCCCGAACTCTTGGATCGGCTCCGTGAGGCCAAAGTCTTCACAAAACTGGACTTGCACGGAGCTTACAACCTTGTCAGAGTTCAGTCGGGTGATGAGTGGAAGACGGCTTTTTTTTAAAATAATTTTTTATTTTTCCAAACTCTCCCCCATACATATACCGTAATACTTATCAGATATTAACATATATTCCCTCCACACTCACATACAGATACTTTTAACAAAATGAAATAAATACATACACGTAACTTTGGTGTTGCTCGCCCATTTCCCCTTTCACCGTATCCACACTCCTTCCACACTCCTACTTCCCTCTTCTTCCTCTCCTCTCCTTCACCACTCTCCTCCCCTTTCCTCTTCCTCCAACCTTCCTACTTCCTTCTCCCCTCCTTTACTCTTTTCTCTCTCCTCTCCTTTCTTCATCCCTCTTCAGATACAATTCAGGGGTGATGTCCGAGCAACTCCTCTCTCCAAATTTCCCTATCTGTATTATATACAATAAGATTAATACTTCTATTTATCTAACCTTCTCAGTATATACTTCTATAAACATTTATACAGCCTGCAGTTATTCAATACTGTGTCGCCTGGGTCTCCCTCCTTATCTGCTCCTTCTTCTTCCATCTAAATTGATGTTAACTATCTTTTAACTGTATTCTCTTTTCAGCCAATCATAAAAAGTTCCCCAAATTTCATAGTAGTCTGACTCTGTCTTTTCTTTAATTGTCATTGTTAGTCTATTCATTTCTGCACATTCCAATATTTTCCCAATCACCTCTCCCTCTGGGGGGGCTTTCAGTGCTTTCCAATTTTGTGCAAACACAATCCTGGCTGCCGTAATTACATGAATAATTAAATATGTTTTTTCTTTATTGTATTTCTCTGGTAGAATACCCAACAGGAATATTTCTGGTCTTAGTTCTATCCGTTGTTGTATCATCTTTTCTATCCATGTTCTAATTATATTCCGATAAGTTTTAGCTTCTACACATGTCCACCACATATGGTAGAAGGAACCTGGTATCTGATGACATTTCCAACATTTCATAGACCTGTCCTTAAACATTTTAGCTAATCTTTCAGGAGACATGTGCCATCTGTAAAACATTTTGTACATATTTTCTTTATACGCAGTCGCCATTGTCAATTTATAGTTTCTTTCCCATAATTGCTGCCATCTATCTAATTCAATTGTGTATCCAAAATTCCTTGTCCATTTTATCATTGTCTCTTTCACTTGTTCCTTCTCTAACTCCATATGTAGTAGATAACTGTACATTTTTTTAATCCATTTTTCTGGAAGACGGCATTTGGTACTCGGCATGGGCACTTCAAATACACGGTGATGCCCTTTGGCCTGACCAATGCCCCTGCTGTTTTCCAACACTTTATGAATGACATTTTCTGGGACTTGTTAGATCAGTTTGTGATGATTTACCTGGACGACATCTTGATCTATTCCCCATCCTGAGAGGAGCACCATCGGCATCTCCGTCAGGTCTTGCAGCGGCTTCGAGAACATCAGCTATATGCTAAATTAGAGAAATGCCAGTTCTACCAGACGACTATTGAGTTCCTGGGTCACCGCATTTCTCCTGAGGGCATCGCCATGGACCCGAGTAAGGTGGAGTCTTTGCAGAGTTAGCAACCACCACGTCATGTGAAAGATGTCCAGCAATTTCTTGGGTTCACCAACTATTATCGGACTTTCATCCCCAGATTTGCTTCCATGACAGCTCCCCTTACTCGGCTCCTACAGAAAAAGACTCGGTTTCAGTGGGACACTCCAGAACAACGGGCTTTCCAGGCTTTGAAGGAAGCCTTCATGAAGGAGCCCATCCTGAAGCATCCTGACCCGCAACAGCCATTTATCGTGGAGACGGATCTCCGACATTGCCATTGGGGCGGTGTTACTCCAGGCAACGACGCCCGGTGGTGCCCTCTTCCCTTGCACGTACTATTCACGGAAATTGAATCCGGTGGAGCGCAACTATACCTTCTAGGAGAAGGAGCTCTTGGCCATTAAAGTGGCATTCGAGACCTGGAGGCATCATCTGGAAGGGGCGCGGCATCAAATTGAGGTCCGGACAGACCATAAGAACTTAGAAAGCCTGCAGACCACTCGGAAATTGAACCAACGCCAGATCCGATGGTCTCTCTTCTTTGCAAGTTTCAATTTCCGGGTTACGTACATACCGAGTGGTCACAATTAAAGAGCGGGTGCTCTGTCCAGGAAGCCCGAATATTCCCGAGCAGAAGACAAGCTTCTGCCCAGGACAGTGCTCCCTATTGAGTCTTTTGCTGCGGTGAGGGAGCCAATAGATGTATGGGCTCGGATTCGGGAGGCCCAGCAGCAGGATGGGTAGGTGGCTCAGCGAAAGGAGGAGGTGGGGCCCAATTCACCATGGACAGTTGTGGATGGACTCCTCCACTATCGTGATTGGCTCTATGTGCCTGGAGGCCCTCTCAGAGAACTCATCCTCAGCCAGTGTCATGATAATCCAGCAGCGGGGCATTTTGGCCTGTTCAAGTCCCTGAATTTGGTATCCCGTACCTTCTGGTGGCCCCGAATCTGACACAACGTTCAGACCTACGTCTCATCATGTATTTCCTGTAGGCAAGCCAAGTCAGCAACAGTGGCTCCACCCGGACTACTGCAACCCTTGCCGACACCCAAAAGACCCTGGGGGGTGGTGTCCATTGATTTTTTGACAGACTTACCCCCGTCTTCTGGATTCATGATGGTATTCGTGGTGGTTGACATGTTGACCAAGATGGCACATTTCATTCCATGCCGTGGCTTACCGTCTGCCCGCGCCACCACTCTCATGTTCATCCAGCAGATGTTCCGTCTGCATGGTCTTCCATGTCCAATAGAGGGGCCCAGTTCACAGCCCGTTTCTGGCAGGAGTTGATGCAGGCGTTGGATATCAAGATCTGCCTCTCATCCGCGCTTCATCCTCAAACCGACGGAGGGACCGAGAAGGTCATTGGAATCCTGGAGCAATATCTGCGCTGCTATGTCAATCAGCAGCAGAACAATTGGGTAGACTATCTGGCGGTGGCTGAGTTTGCATTCAATAACTCCCAGCACTCCTCCACGTAGATGACACGTTCTTAGCCAATGTGGGCTATCACCCTCGGTTTTTCCCTAGTTGTCCAATAGATGCAATGGAACCACCAGCAAACGACTACCTGGCAGAGTTACAGGCGATCCATTGATTGGTGCAACAACAGTTGCTGATCGGTCAAGGCAGGACACACCTCCACTATCGGTGGGAGATCGGGTATGGCTGTCCACTAGGAACCTACCGTCAACCCGGCCAACCAAGAAATTAGACCACCAATATGTCGGACCGTTCCCAATCGAGGCTGTCATCAATCCGGTCACCTATCACTTAACTCTGCCACGTTCCATGCGGGTACATCCGGTCTTT